>NW_007726658.1:353326-355301 GCF_000696425.1 Galeopterus variegatus
TAAAAAATTTTTTATTAAGTTTTTTTAGAGAGGAAAAAATTTCAGACTCTTTTGGAAGAGCATTCATTATATTCTTTAAATGTAAGAAACTTTTATTCTAGCTCACAAAGTAAAATTTCAAAACAGAATATTTTGTATGTAATTGTATATTCAGTTGTTAAAGTAGTATATATGTTCATTTTTTTCCTATTCCTGATACTCAATAAGTATTATACATATGATAAATAGGTAATAGATTTAAAAAAATAGATGATAGATGATAGAACACATAAATAAATGTTGAGTTTTGACAGCTGAGGAATCAGAGAACAAAAATTTTACCTTCAGTTTAGTTGCCATTTTGTGCATATATATATATATATATTTTAAAGCCTGAACATTAACATTTTATCCTCCTGTTCCCCTATAAGAATATTGATTAAAATCTGATTTACTGTGAAAAAGCATTCTGAAATTATCAAACAAAACAATTTACAATTACAGTATGTGATCATGATTGCCCACATGAGGATATAATCAATAAAGTTGCATCAAAAAGACTTTCTCGTTAACCAGTAATATTGCTTTCCTAAAGTTAAAAAAAAATTCACTTTGGGAATAAATATAAAATTATTTTAGATTTCCAATGCAAGAATTACTAGTTGGTTAGACAAAGCAACCCACAGTTGATGAGCAATGCTGTTGGTGAATAATGAATGCTCAGCCAGTCTGTACTTCTGGGAGCATGAGCAGGACCAATCGTGAAAATGAGAGGACCTGACCCACTTTGCTGTTGTCAGTGGGATGTATTTCATCTTGATGTTGGTTTCTCCTTTTATTAAATGCTTGGAAATCCAGAAGAATTTTTTTCCCATCTGGGGAAATCTGGTAGCAATTTCATATTTCTTACCAAATTTGGCATTTTCTCTGTGTATGCACATGTATGTGTATGCTAGACGCTTCCCTACTTTAGTTATTTTTAATTAAACATTCTCAATTCAGAATTAGAACATTAAGTAAACATTCTCAATTAGAAATTCAGAGATGCAGAAAAATGAAATTTTCCAGAAATCACTACTCAAAAAATAATTGTTAATATTTTAGTGACTATACCTTCAGAATTTTCTATGCACATTTTCTATTTAAATAAAAACTATTTTCTATCTTAATAAAATTTTCTATTTTAATAAAAACTAAACTACATGTGGCATTGGTGTACATACTGTTTAAGTATCTTTATTTTCTCTTTATTATATTGTGCCTACATTTTCTATTAAACCATATACATTTGAACTATTGCAGTAAAATCTGCACAGTATTCCATTTCACAAATGAAGCCTAACTAATCAATTCCTGTTGCTAGAATTAGTTTTGCTTCTGATTTTGCACTATTCTAAAAGATGCCACAATTAAAATTTTATCAAATCTTTGTTAAATCTAAGATAAATTCCTACTAGTAAAATTACCAGTTAATACCCGCTTTTAGGGCTTCAGTTCAAATTCTTCTCATAAAAAGGTTGCATCAATTTATCCTTCCATGGGTACTATATATGAATACTTGTTTTCTCACATGTTTGCTGTCACTGGATATTTTTTAAAAATAAAATTAAACTCTGGGCCAATTATTTTGTTCCAATGTGTATCTCATAACTGGTTTGTGTTTTGCATTTCTTTTGATCTTTTTATAAACTTATTTATTGACTATTTGAATTCTTNTAAAATTTTCTATTTTAATAAAAACTAAACTACATGTGGCATTGGTGTACATACTGTTTAAGTATCTTTATTTTCTCTTTATTATATTGTGCCTACATTTTCTATTAAACCATATACATTTGAACTATTGCAGTAAAATCTGCACAGTATTCCATTTCACAAATGAAGCCTAACTAATCAATTCCTGTTGCTAGAATTAGTTTTGCTTCTGATTTTGCACTATTCTAAAAGATGCCACAATTAAAATTTTATCAAATCTTTGTTAAATCTAAGATAAATT
>NW_007726658.1:356154-357921 GCF_000696425.1 Galeopterus variegatus
TTTGTGTTTTGCATTTCTTTTGATCTTTTTATAAACTTATTTATTGACTATTTGAATTCTTTTTCTTTGCTTACTGTCCTGTTTTTATATTTTATGTATCCTCTACATTTTTCTATCTTCAGCACTTACTATTGCTATTTGATTTTAATGTACAAAAGCTATTAACAATTTGTTTGTTACAAATAAAGCAATTTTTTTTTCCAGATGGCTGTTTGCCAAATAGCCTTTCAGTAGAAGGAAGCACTTTGGAGTTAGGCAATCTTGGGTTTCAAATCTGAATCTTCCCATTTATTAGCGATGTGACTTTGGATAAGCAATAGGACTCAGAAAGACTGAATTATATCATTAAATATGGATGGTAAAACCTGTTATGAACATGAATACCAAACAATGGGTCTAGGAAAGAGCAAGTATAAAATGAATAACTGTAATTATTTTAATTATTTGTAGTTTTTTAGACATTCAGGCACTGTTTGAATGTTGTGAAACCAAATCTGTATTTTTACAGTTTCTAAAAGAGTTAAAGTATAAAATTTGTCTAGAACTCAGACTCAGGAAACAGTCTTGAGTTGGAAATCTGGCTCTGGTATTTAGTAACTGTTTGATTTTAGGCAAGTTATTTAACCTTTCTGAGACTCAATCTTCTCATCTGAAAAATGGTGGATATTAGTACCTACCTTATTAAGGTGTTGAGACATAAAAATAAAGTGTTTAGCACAGTACTCGATACATAAAAAATTCTCACTAAACGTTACCTTTTATAACTAGGAGGATGATAATTATCTTTCTGCATTTAAGTGCTCTTTCATTGATTTAGGGTTTTCTTAATCAAATGGAGTGATAGGAATTCTCTAGGTTTTACCATATGAAATAATCCAGCTGATTATAGAGGCTTTCTTGGCTGCATTCCTATGCAGGGAGCTCCAATAGAGTCCTTGTTTGCTCTAGCTAAGAATCCCCCCCCACCCCGGGAAATATCACTGATCGGGTAGGAGGTCTTGAGAAATCTTTTACTATATTTAATAATGCTCCACTTGATATCTGATATCTCACTTGCGCATTTAGCCTAATTAAACGTGGCTTTTTTATTCTTTTTGTCATCCCCAAAATCAAAAAGTGTATCTTCACAAATGAGATCTGCAAAACTTGTATCCTTAAAAAAAAAAAAGACATAGTTAACTCCATATGGACAGGATTAGTCCCAGCTCCTGGTAAGGGATAGAACCCTATAATGATGAAGGGGGGACACATTCACACAGTGTGTCCCTGTGGAGGCAGAAGGGGAAGCAATCACCTCCTAGTTAGATTATGTGGTTCAACCATAGGTAACCCTGTCTTTCAGAAAACAAGATTTCCAAACAACCCATTCTTATCTGCTAACTGGAAGGAAGTGCAATCCATGTGTATGGGCTCCTATCAGTTGTCAGATACCACTTTTCTGGATCCAAATGCTACCACAAAGCAGGATTTTTCCCCCTCTTTCTGGAGGACAAAGCAAAACGGCTTTCCAAATCATATGCATTCTCTTTTCACAGTTTTTTTTTTTTTTTGGATGTTGGAGAAGTGAATCCATGTGTATGGGCTCCTATCAGTTGTCAGATACCACTTTTCTGGATCCAAATGCTACCACAAAGCAGGATTTTTCCCCCTCTTTCTGGAGGACAAAGCAAAATGGCTTTCCAAATCACATGCATTCTCTTTTCACAGTTTTTTTTTTTTTTTCTTTTTGTCTTTTTTTTTTCATTACCGGCAACGGATCGCAACCCC
>NW_007726658.1:358229-387132 GCF_000696425.1 Galeopterus variegatus
TCGCTCAGCCAGTGAGCGGCCGGTCTGTATGTGGGATCCGAACCCTCGGCGGGAGCGCCCCCGCGCTCCCAAGCGGCACACTGTAGCAGTGCGCCACCGGGCCGGCCCCTCTTTTCACAGTTTAATTGATCTTTGGAACACAAGGTTTGGAAGTCAGAATAATTTCTTAATACGTAAATCTGGTGAAGATTTTGTCCTGTAAAGTAGGCCTTCATTTTCATTGAATCATATTCCTAAGTAGCTCACTTTTCTTCATCTTCCATTGACCAGGTTCTCATTGGGTAGCTTTGCTATATACCCTGATTTAGTTCCCAATTTTATTAGGTAGTTAGGTTCTTAAGATTATATTTTTACCCTGTGGTTTTAGAACTTTCCATCAGTCAGCTATGAATTTATGCAGAGTATAAAAGGTTCCAACATAAATCCGACAGTTTTAGAAATAATCTCATTCTCACTCATCAGTCATACTTGAGCTAGTCCCTGGTCTTCTTCCTACTGAAATCTCCTAAGTTCATAGTCTCAGCAATGTCATCTGAGACTTAACTGCCACATCTCTTTATCCTCTGTACTTTAACCAGAGGTGTGCTCATTTCTTCAAATCATGATTCTCATTTATCCTGAAATGTATATAGATTTCAATATCAGCTACTCCCAATTTAGGATTCACAGCTACATCTCATTGCAGTGGGAGGAAATGAGAACTCTTGTTTAGACACATTTTTGCCCATATTCAGTATGATTCACATTTCTTCTCAGCAAGATATCCACTTCCTACTTGCACAAGTAAATATTAAACATAAAGAATCTGTAGGAATTACAGATTCTATTTTGCAGTCTTTTATTGATATAAAGTTCCTATGTATCATTGATGAAGAAGATTCTACATGCTATGCAATGTTTACCATCTGATAGAGTTTGGATGGGTTGTCCCCACCAAAACTCATGTGGAAATCTGATCCCCAATGTGGCAGTGCTGGAAGTTGTTTGAATCATGGGGGCAGATTCCTCATGAATGGATTAATGCTCTCCTTAGGAGGGGGGATTAATGAGTGAGTTCTTGCTCTATTAGTTCCCATGAGAGCTGGTTGTTTAAAAGACCCTGGCACCTCCTCTCTCTCTTGCTTCCTCTCGCCATGTGATCTGCTTGTACCCACCAGCTGCCTGCCGCTTTCTGCTGTGAGTAGAAGCAGCCTGAGGCCCACACCAGATGCAGCTGTCCCAGAATCATAAGTCAAATAAACCTCTTTTCTTTATAAATTACCCAGTCTCAGGTATTCTCTTATAGCAACACAAAATGGACTAATACAGCCATCCATTAAACTCAAGTCAGATTCCTTTGTGCTACTCGTCACTGTTTGGAAAAACAATGCAAAAGTTTTCAAACTAAGTGCCATTTATGTGAAGGAAATAATTTGAAAGGAAATGTTTTTTTCTTCACAATATTTAATCTTATCAAATAATGAGAGGAAAAAATAGTGCTTGACTTTCACTTTATTGAGAAAAATACTATCCTTTGAAAGAAAAAAACCTCTCATTTTGTGAAGTGATCCCAAGAGACAGCTGGCATATTCAAGGTATAACAACCACTTTGGAGAGCAATGAATACAAACACATACAATGAAATCTTCATTCAATGACTAATATTCATGAACTATCAACAGAGAAATCAAGTTCATAATTCAGGCAGAAACCTATTTCCTCAGTGTGTTTCTAATAAAACTCACAACATAAACAAATTATGAAGAGCCTGCCTGTAGCAGGTTGATGGGGGAATTCTGCTGCTGTCCTCATGATTTTATCATTCAATTAAGTAATACTACAGGGTAGAGCAGAGAACACAATTATCATCTCTAACAATACTGGCAGTCACATCGCTACCATGGGGCCACTCTTCCCCCAGATTTTTATGGAAGGCAATTGTGTGTCATAAGTAAATAAAAAGTCAAGACACAAATAAATTGCATTTGTTATCTTTTGCAAGTGTCGTCCAAAGAACATGCCCAATCTAAGTTGAAACTCCTAGATGAGTCTGGTAAATATATGGCTTTACATCTTTCCTAATTATAAAGCTCTGGCTTGTCATTCTCCTTGTGGCACTGACAAATTATAGTTGTATCATCCTCATCAATTCACATCCACTTAGCATGCACTGGAGGCTTGGCACTGTGATTAGCAGAATCATTATCAAAGGGTGACTTCACTCAATATCAGATAGAACTGACTCTACCTAGAGAATAAACCTCCCTCATCACAAGCTATTAAAATGCAAAATTTCATTGCATAATGATTTTATTTTAGTCAAACATACACATCACCATAGTTGATTAAAGGAATACTGATGGACAGACAAGGGGCTAATATCCAGAATATAAAAGTAACTCAAACTACTGAACAGCAAAAATACAAATAACCCAATTTAAAATTAGGCAAAGGACCAGAAATTTCTCAAAAGAAGATGTACAAAATGACCAACAAGCACATGAAAAATGCTCAACATCACTAAGCATTAGAGAAATGCAAATTAAAACCACAGTGGTATATTCTGTCACCCTAGTTAGAATGGCTATTATCAAGAAGCAGAAAATAACAAATGCTGGCGAAGATGTGGAGAAAAGGGAACCCTCCTATGTTTTTGGTGGGAATGTAAATTGATTCAGCCATTGTGTAAAACAGTATAGAAGTTCCTCAGAGAACCAAAAATGGATCTACCTTATGACCCATCTATCCCACTACTGGGTACATACCCAAAGGAAATGAAATCAATATATCAAAGATACACCTGCACTCCCATGTTCATTGCAGCACTGCTCACAATAACCAAGAGGCAGAAATAACCCAAATGCCCATCAACAGATGAATGGATTAAAAAACTGTGGTATATACACACAATGGAATATTATTCAGCTGTATATATAAAAAAATGATATACTGTCATTTGCAGCAACATGGTTGGAACTGGAAACCATTATGTTAAGTGAAGTAAGTCAGGCACAGAAAGACAAATACAGCATGATCTCACTCATATGTGAAATCAAAAAAAAAAAAAAAGTGGTTCTCAGTAATAGAAGTAGAGAGAAAAATAAATGGTTATCAGAGTCCTGGAGGGGAGGGGGAGTGGGGAGAAAAAGAAGTGGTGGACTAACATGTACAAAACTATACTATCTACCCTAAGTGAATCATTATACAGTATATGCATGTACTGAAATAACACACTGCACCCACAAAAATGTATTAAGTAAATGTTAAAATAAATAAATAAATAAAACAAAATAAAAATAAACAAAATATCTCATTCTTGGAAGAAAGCCAAAGAAGAAAAAAAAAAAAAGAAAGAAAGAAAAGAAATATTGATGCTTAAATACTCAGACTTCATTTTATTTTGTGTTATTAATGTTATAGGAAATAAATAAAAGAAATATTGATGCTTAAATACTCAGACTTCATTTTATTTTGTGTTATTAATGTTATAGGATCCTTTCCAAAGAATGCCGGAGGCACGGATTTTGAATATCTAATGCTGTTTCTCATTCTGCATAAGCCAAATGTCCAACCAGCATTTTGAATGCATTGAAGATACAAATAAATGTCATCCCTTTAACTGATTGTAATGTAGCATTCAAATGAATGGATAATTAAATTCCATCTCCTTTAACTAGTGTGGTGACTCTTCCATAATGGTGTGCCCATTAAATGTACACTTTGGTAATATGATCTTTTGCAAGAATTAGAATAAATCTATCACTTCTTTAATCTTGGTGATCCTGATTCATTGCAGTACTCTGTAACATGGTAGCTGTGCGGGTTTTTGATGGGGATCTGTGGGTAACCTTTTCCATGGACTCCCAAGAAGTTCTGCTCCTTTTAAGATGTTTCAAAAAGAGCAAAATCCAGAGACACTCAGCTGTGGCTGTTGCCTGGCCCCCTCCATCCTCATGATCAGTTTGTCTTCACCCATGCCTTGTGTGGGGGAATGAAGCGCAGGTGGTCATCAGGAAAGAGCACATACACTTGGAGAAGGCCCAGAGAAGCTAAGCCTGATACAAGCGCACAAACATTTATTTGAATTATAAACAATGCAAAGTTAATTTGAGATTTTTCTAATGAAAATGTAAAGGTGGTTTTCAATGTAAAGACCAAAATAGACTTCAAATATCAGGGCCGGATGAAGATTTTAAGAGGTCTTCCACTCTAAAAAGATCACGGTGCCCTCCTCCAACCCTGCTCATCTATATAATTTAAAATAAAAACAATACTGAACTATAAAATAAGTAGGAGGATATTCAACAACAATCCGACTTTTAAAATATATTTTTAATGTCAGCATAAAAGTTTTTACCATGTCCCACCAAAGTATTTCTGAGGCTAGACCTTGCTGGAATCCTGCACATGATTAATCTGTAGATTGTACAATCTAGGCAGAGTAGTAGCTATCAATTTATTTTCTGTATGACATCTAGAAGCAACTGAGTAATCCTGGTCAAGTCACTCTGTCCTCAGGCCTTAGTGTCTTCACCTGTGAAATAACTGGGTTGAAAATAGGTTACCTTGTCAACATTCTGTATTGTAAGGAATTGTAGGGAAAAATAAGAAAGTATAGTATTATTTCCTTTCCACAGATGACAAAACAGTTCAGCATACTATTGCATAATTTGTCATATTCTTAAAAAGAAGCATAAAATGTTGAAATGCCAAGTGAAAAGGAATTTTTTCCTAAATTTTCTTGTATTTGTACCACTTCTACCATATGCAAGCACCACAATCCTGCTGAAGTTCTGTTTCATTCATGGAACTTTCCCAGTAACAGAACTTTACCTAAACTTTGCTAAAATCTGACAGGACTTAATCACATGTTATTAAGTAGTGTTCGTTGTCTGATTATGACTTGAATCCCCAGACTTACTGAATACTTCTTGAAAGTAGGGACTATGTTTTTTTTTTCACTATATCACTCACTCAGTCTAGAGTGCTGTTCAGTGTATAGGGAGAGATCGATAAAGATTGGTTGTGAATTTCTTTATCAGCCCGTGATTGATGAGGAGCTGTCAAGTCACAAACTAGCATTCAATTTCTTCATACCTGATCTGCTCATGGCCTCTGTCTCAGACAACTGTTCTCATCTGCCTAGAATGTCATTGTCTCTATTCATAACATTTACTTTGATCCAGCTTTGAATTATCAGTACAATGTGTATCTGTTGTTTAATGGTAGGAATTTCTAAAATGTGCTTTCTAATTATATACTAGATCATTTAAAATATTCCAATCAGGGCCAGCCCGGTGGCGCACTGCTACAGTGCGCCGCTTTGGAGCGCGGCGGCGCTCCACACCGAGGGTTCGGATCCCACATACAGACCGGTTCCCGCTCACTGGCTGAGCGAGGGGCGGGCGCAGCACCGAGGGTTGCGATCCCGTTGCCGGTCCCGGTCCGGTACGGGCGCGACACTGAGGGTTGCGGTCCGTTGCCGGACACGAAAAAAGACAAAAAGGAAAAAAAAAAAAATTCCAATCAGCATGGTCAAAAGAATAATTTATCAATTTTTTTAAAGTGACATCATATTGATCTGATAATTCTTGTTATTGTTCAGT
This sequence comes from Galeopterus variegatus, assembly GCF_000696425.1. Classification (NCBI taxonomy): domain Eukaryota; kingdom Metazoa; phylum Chordata; class Mammalia; order Dermoptera; family Cynocephalidae; genus Galeopterus; species Galeopterus variegatus. Next base: position 363,815 of record NW_007726658.1, read on the forward strand.
TAAGGTAATGAATATTTTTCTATTTTCTTGTAATAACATGTTCATTTACATATATCGCTATTGTCCTTCCTTCCTCTCCTTTAAGTTTTTTATTTGCAGGATAGAATTCCATTGAATGGAGAATTTTCATAGGATTGAAATTACTTTTTCTCATATTCACTTGTATTTAAAAGGACACAATACCCCAAACCACTAAATATTGCTTTTGGGGGGGATGTCTAATAAGAGCAAAGTTCTCAATAGGGAATTTTATATGACAAACAGATTTTTTTTATATCTAGTAATATATGTAAAAATTTGGCTTTTTATTTTTCCGTGATGGCATCTTACCACTCTCAGTTCTTTTTCTTTTTTTTTTTTTTTTTCTTTTGTCTTTTTCTGTGTCCGGCAACGGATCGCAACCCTCAGTGTCGCGCCCGTACCGGACCGGGACCGGCAACGGGATCGCAACCCTCGGTGCTGCGCCCGCCCCTCGCTCAGCCAGTGAGCGGGAACCGGTCTGTATGTGGGATCCGAACCCTCGGGCGGGAGCGCCGCTGCGCTTCCCAAGCGGTGCACTATCCAGTGCGCCACCGGGCCAGCCCACCACTCTCAGTTCTTGATGAGCAAGTGAGCAATAACATGACAATGTTATTACTACACAGATTACCCCTTTTGTGCTTGGTAGATACCATAAATGAATGGGTAACATTATTAATAATCCCATACCAGTATTTATTTACCGAAAAAAGCATTTCATACTATTGGTAGAAATAAGATCTGCTAAAACATGAGTTAATTTTATTATCATGAAAAACTCAATCAGATAATAAACGATTTTTAATCATGCTTATTTGAATTACCACCTAAATATTTCCTACCACTAGTGGATGAAAGGAACATTTATCAGCTTATTCTTTTTCGAAAGAAATTATGAAGGATAATGAACCCAATTTTACCTTGATAGTACATCCTTTAAGGAAGACTGCAAAGTTATTAGGTCAAGAATCTGATAATCAAAGCTGGGGGTTGAAAGGGGCACTAACAATTACTTAGACTAAGTAATTGTATGAGCCAGATGGATAACGTAGAGAAGCCAAAATGTCAGTTTTAATGTGAAATCTCTCTACCATATATTATTTCACTTGTGTTTGGGGCAAGTCATTTTTGTTTCTTTAACTGCAAAATTAGTTTCTTTAAGTAGGAATCTAGACTCTCATTCTACTTCTTTAAAAACATTAGCTGAGAATCAAGCATAAAGAAAGCACATAATGGATGACAGACATAACTGTTTATGTGCTTTTTGGGGCACAGTAGGCTGTTCCCTATAGAGTTAATATTCAAAAACTGTTTTAAAAATACAATCTCTTAGGGTTGAAAGAATATCAAAGAATCTGAAATTAGAAGAGTTGGGCGATGGTGAAAAGCAGCTGGCTTAGTAGCAATAAGATCATATAGTATTTTTGAGCAAAACCTTAATCTGACAATACAGAGTTATCATTAGTCTTATTGAAAACAAAGACATACACATACAATGGAGAAATGTTAAAGACATGTAAAAAGACAAATTATTATTAAATTTAACTTTTTCACTATGAATAACTGCTTGGTATTTTATAGGGAAAAAGGTGGCATTGAATATTTTACTCATGAATTTAAAGTTGTATTTTTTGGAAAGAGAAAATTTTAAAATCCTCTTTTTCAAAATATATCCTCATGGCTGGTCATGTGATGTGAAGAATAAAATGAATTACCCAGAAGAGCACTGTCCTAATAGAAATAGAATATGAGTCACTTGTGTAATTTTAAACTTTCAGCAGACAGATTTTTAAAAAGTAGAATGAAACAGGGAAAATTAATTTTAATAATACATTTTATTTAACCCAATATATCCAAAATATTGTCATTCAACATGTAATCAGTATAAAAAATTACATAAAAGATCTTGTAAATTTTTTGTATTAAGTTTTTGAAATCTAAAGGTGCATTTTATATTTGCAGCACATCTTAATTTGAACAAGACACATTTCAAATACTGCAAAGCTGCATGCTTTCTCTATACATGCTAGACAAAATCTGGTACTGGCAGTGTTATCTTCATGAACGATAGTTGTCTTAGGAAAAAATGACTCAACTTTGTGGGAAAATGGTGAGAAGAATGACTTACAGTAGCTCAAAACTGGCCTTTTTCTTCTTTGACGTGCTGTTAGAATCAATGATAGAATTGCTTCTTCCAGTATCCGTGCTCTCTTCGTGAATTATAAGTCAAACTTAAACTCACAAAATAGATTTAAATCACAAAATTTCTATTAGGAAGCCATTGTCTGTTTTGTCAATCATGTTGTGATGGCTATGAGAGTTATTGTCTGTTTGTGCTCTCTTCGTGAATTATAAGTCAAACTTAAACTCACAAAATAGATTTAAATCACAAAATTTCTTTTAGGAAGCCATTGTCTGTTTTGTCAATCATGTTGTGATGGCTATGAGAGTTATTGTCTGTTCCTTCCCAGGGGGATTAATGCTGCCCTAGAAAGCTTCACTTACCTTCTAAAGTGTCTTTTAGGAAGATTACTGTAATAAGCAAATCCCAAGTGTATTCATATTGTCACAGAAACACTTACACCCCGTATTCTAATCTACATCTTAAAAGGGCTATCTTTCTTCTGAGAATTAGCAGATTTGTACTGATTTATTTATACATGTTACAAAGCTGAATTGCCACTTCCCTAATACAAAGTGAACAAGAATGCTACACTTAATAAATATTTGTTGTAATAAGTAAATACTTGAATGGAGTATCTCCATAGGATTGAAATCACTTTTTCTCACATCAGCAGACTCAAGTGTATTCTTACACTAATGACATGGGGGAGAGGAAGAAATGCACATATTGATTTTACATTTCTCTGCCTTGTTTTAGACAGCCCATTAGCAAACTGAAATGTTAGTCTTGGAAAATGCTGGCATGGCTGTGAGGGGCGAGGTGTACGTGTGTGCACGCGTGCGTGGGGGTGTGTTGTTTTTGTGTCTTCACCCTTCTCGGGTTTGCTAAGGCCGGAAGGAAAAGGAAGGAGGCTTATGAAAAAGAAGGGGTGGTTTTGAGGAAATAGGGTGTGAACTTCTGTGTTAACAATGAAGACTGTGGGCTCTTTTTGTGACTTAAGATAGAAAGATTAATTTCATTAAGAGCCCAGCATAGGCCTTCAGGAATGCTTATCACCAGTCTTCAGAGAGGAAGTGGCCATTTTTTGTTGTTACAAAACAAACAAATAGTGCTTGTTTTTGTAGCCCTGACCTAAGATCTCTCCCACTGTATCTCTCTGTGTTTTCAAACCTCTTCCCTGGATCCAGTAGCAGGTGTGAGAGAACTGAAAACAAAATGTTGAAACTAAGGAGTCCCTTTCCCATTGACCAGCTCTGTGACCATTTGAGTTCTTGGAAAGGTGCTGGCTGAGGTCAACAGCATCATCCTTTGAAGGGACTGCTGCCAACTGCAAGACAGTTCCCAAGGTCACAGAGAGTCTAAAGAGTAAATGTATTTCTGGTCTTTATTTCAAAGTTTAATATTTAGCATTTGTTTATATAAGTTGAATCTTGTCAAGTAAAAGTTTCCATCTGGATAAAAAGAGACCAAAATATAGACGTACAAGTATTACTGGGACCGGAATATTTGAAGTTGGGAGAAAAATAATCTGAAACCGGGGCCGGCCCTGTGGTGCACTGCTACAGTGCGCCACTTGGGAGCGCGGCGGCGCTCCCGCCGAGGGTTCGGATCCCACGTACAGACCGGCCGCTCACTGGCTGAGCGAGGTGCGGGTGCAACACCGAGGGTTGCGATCCCATTGCCGGTCCTGGTCCGTTACGGGCGCGACACTGAGGGTTGCGATCCATTGCCAGTCACGAAAAAAGACAAAAAGGAAAAAAAAAAAATCTGAAACCTAGAGGTGTTAAACTGCCAAAATATGTCTGTTTGTGGGGAGGGATTTTTTAATCAGGAGCCTATCCATTTGCGAAACCCTGAGGCTTGCTGGAAACAAGGTCTTCCTTAAGCTATACAGTCTTCTCTCTCTGGATCACTCAACCCCAGCAAGTAGAAATTGCCAACCAAATTTATACGTGACACAATCCATACGTACTAGCTGGGCCTCCAGGTACAATAATTAGGTACATTCTGTAAGTCCATAAAATGTTCCCGAGTCTGCTTCATTTTAATATGGTCATTCTTTTTCAGTTTATGAGGGAGATCCTCACTAGGCCTTTTGAGAATTGAGTCATTTGGTTTGTGGTCTTGTATAGAGTTGCAGGCGACATGCGTTTGCTGCTGTGGGAATGGTGAGAATGAAGAAAAGGGGAAAGATCTTGCAATGCAAATTTCTGACTACAAATAACCTTATTTTTCAAATGACAATTCACTTGGGTGGGCCAACTAAATACAGACGCATTTCCTCAAATACAAATTAAAGCATATTACTCCCATTCCAGGGATATATCCCACCAACACAGGCTCCTTAAGGATGATGAAAGAATCTTGCTCTGTCCTCCCTCAGTTTCCTTCAGTGTGTGATATGTGAGTCTCCCAGTGCATACTCACATCTCTCTCTCTCTCCGTACAAGTATTACTGGGACCGGAATATTTGAAGTTGGGAGAAAAATAATCTGAAACCGGGGCCGGCCCTGTGGCGCACTGCTACAGTGCGCCACTTGGGAGTGCGGCGGCGCTCCCGCTGAGGGTTTGGAACTCCCATTCCAGGGATATATCCCACCAACACAGGCTCCTTAAGGATGATGAAAGAATCTTGCTCTGTCCTCCCTCAGTTTCCTTCAGTGTGTGATATGTGAGTCTCCCAGTGCATACTCACATCTCTCTCTCTCTCTCTCTCTCTCTCTCTCTCTCTCTCTAACACACACACACACACACACACACACACACATCATGTACGCTCACGAGCACTCACCTCATCTCCTGTAAGTACTTTATATTGTTTTGCCTGATGGTTGTTTCTTCCAATGGAAAACCAGCTTCACCATTTACTAAACTTACTAGGTAATTTGCTTAATCTTTCTAAGATCCTATTTCCCCATGTGAAATAAGGATGATAATCATAATCCTGTATAGAGTTTTTATGAGAATTAAATAAAGTAAAACACACAAAGTACTTGGTAAAGTGTCTGGTATGTGATAAGTATTCAGTAAATGCTGGAAATTGTTAATATATATTTTATCCTGCAACCATAGTTGTCCTCCAGACACCTCTATTTCACTTCTGAAAGTGCATTGGAGGAAAAATATCCTGAACACGTGGTGCAGTTTAGCCCTGTAACTTCTACACAGATTTTATTTTTGTATCATACACTTCTTCATAGTTAATTCCTCAGAAATCTTCCCTATCTGCACAGTTTGCATGATAATCTGGTCTCTTTTGTTGCCAGCTAGAGAAGCCATTGGTGGGCTGGAAGGGGAGTTGTCTTCAGGAAAATGTAGAAGAAATGATTATATATAGATCAGGATACTTCAGAAAGCTCAAGGAAAGATGAAATAAAAAGGTAATGTGAATCTTCCCATGAACTTTTTGAAGATTCCTTGTATACACATGTATGGCGCTACAGCTCTTGTTGGAATCCTGACGACGTCACCAATTGTAAAGCTAGGCTAATGTCGGAATCTTGCTCACAGCACCAACTGTAGCTCTCTTAATCCTGGTCGTGATGCCAATTGTAAAGCTACATGACCACGCCAGTTGTTGCGCTCTTTTACCTGCCAGTAATCCTGCACCAACTGGGTGGTGCTAGGGCTGGGTCTGGAGCTTACAGACCCCTCAAGCCCATTCGCAGACTGGGTCACAAACCCTAAACACACCAGGCTGGGCCATCAGACACCTCACACACCAGGCTGGGTCACCATACCCTCCACAAGCAGGTCTATGAGCTAGGTAACCAACAAACAGGTCCTTGGAAGCCATAGGTTGGAAAGCATGGCTGCTCATGTGGTGGCCACCCGAGGCAGAAGACAGCAGCCAAGGTGGCGGCACCCCACATATGCACCAACTCCCCTCCCACACAATTTGTTTACTGAACCACCCCCAACCAGCACTGAGGCAAGAGGAGCCTGATTAAATTATTCTATTTTCCAACAACACACGTGTATTGTATACATAAGAAACAATAAATAAATATATTAAAATATGTTTTATATATGTATGCTTATATATATAAGTAAGAAATGACTATAGGACAAGAAAATTTATTAGCAGTAAGACTCTGCACAGATGTTCGGGGACCCTACAAATGAAAATGTCAATATACTGTCATATATACTAAGCCTATGCAAAAAAAAAAAAAAAAAAGTGCAAAGAGATATTTAAGCAGCTATGCTAAAAGTAATAATTTGTCAAGAACACGCAGAAATGTATTTTTAGAGTTGTTTTTGTTTTCAGTCATGCTCCTTTATAATATTGTCAAACACCAAGTTGATACTGAATAGACCAACTGGATCAAAGTATTCTCAGCTTTGTAATTTTCACTTCTAAGATTTCGGCTTTTCAACCTACTATTTCCTCTAGTCTGGTTCAACTAGACTGCATGTCAAATTTAGTGAAAATGATTATCTGCACTGAAGGCTACTTAATAAAGAGCCAGTGAAAGACATTGGTCAGCCCTTTGGGGGTTAATCCATTAGTACGTAAGGGAGCCTGTGATTAGCAAAATGTACCTTATTATGTGAAGTCTATTCCTAACAAGTCAAGAAAAATTCCTATCTAGTAAGCATTTTCCATGGAGTATAATAATTGTAATTTGGGGGAAAGAACTACTGAACTTTTCTAAGATTCAGGCAGCATTTTCCTTATTCTTTGATTTTAGTTAATGTGGAGGACAAATATGAATTAATTTCATAATGGTTTCATTTGCTATATGGGGCTACATCTGCAGTTTCCCCTGCAGATACCTTTAAATTGCCCACACACCACAAGACTCTGATGAGTATGGCCAGGGAGTCTTCCTGCTTACAACATCTTCTCCTCCTGCTCTCTCTTCCCCCAAACAGCACTCACATTGCTGCTGGGATGATCTTTTTAAACAAAAATATGGCAGTATCATTCTATTAATTAAGATTCCTGACTGACTCCCAATTTTCTCCTTGATAAAGTCCAACTCCTGAGCATGGCCCTCTGCAAACCACTGCTGTACCCATATGTCCTCACCTCCCATCTCATGCTTTTATGAGGCCAGCATTCACAACTACCAGTAGTTCCTCAAATAACTCATTTTTTTTTTTCTCCCTACCTCCAAGACTTTGCCCATCTCTATTAGTTTGCTGGGGCTTCTGTAACAAAGAAAGTTATTGTCTCTCAGTTCTGGAGGCTGGAAGTCTGAGATCAAGGGGTCAGCAGGGTTGGTTCCTTCTGAAGTCCGTGAAGAAGAATCTATTCCACGCCTCTCTGTAAGCTTCTGGTAGTTTGCTGGCTACCTTTGGTGCTGCCTGGCTTGTAGATCCATCATTCTGACTTCTGCCTTGGTGTTCACATGGCGTTCTCCCTGTGTGCCAGTCTGTCTCCATATCTGCCCTTTTTATAAGGACACCGATCATATTGATTTGGGGCCTACTTAATGACCTCATTTTAACTTGGTAAAAAACCTATTCCAAATCAGGTCACATTCTGAGGTACTGGGAGTCAGATTTCAACAAATGAATTTTGGGGAACACTAACCAATCCCTAACACCATCTTTCTGCCTGGATTACCAGACCTCACTCCTACCCCATTTTCTCTTCCTACCTGGGGAATTATTATCCACCTGTCACAAACCTGTTCAGACATGTCTTCCTCTGGAAGTCTTTGGCTTTCCCGACTCCACCACCATTCACCTCTCTCTCCTCTGGGATGCTTCTGTGCCTACTATGTACTTGCATTTATTCCATAGCTCGATAATTTCTTATTTTATATCTACTAATATTATTAGTGTAATAAACATTCCTCTGTTGCATCAAAAATCTCTGCGAGTCCAGGGTTTTTTTTCATATTCATATTTTTAGCACCTAGCACAGTGCCTATCACATCATGAGTTCAACACAAGTTTGAGGTTTCTTTTTTTAAAAAAAAGGTTTGTTAAGTTAAGTAGAAAGAAAAAAATCAAACACTGCTTTGAATCTTTCAGATAACTATTATAAAGAGAAATATTTTACTCGTGCCGGGTTTCAAGTGCTTTGACAGGATGAAGGATGAGGGATCTCATCAGAAAACAATATCTTTTGATTTATTCTTAGATACCTCAAAAATAATAAATATGTCAAATATAATTTAGTTTTTAAAAAATAAAACAGGAGATGTTCTGAACTATGTGTTGCCCCCTACCAAGAGTTTTACAGGGTTAGCCGTTTTCTCAAAAAATAATCTATAACGTCTAAAGGACATCATTCTTAGGTTTTGGAAAAATAATTGTTTACAGCTTTTTAAACAATTGGGTAATATTTTACAAGAATTGAAGATGCATTTAGGAATGCGGAGAGAGAGCGAATTCCCATAGCTGGAGGGAGCTTCCTTGTTTAAGTAAGCAAGCTCTCTGACACACAGCTTGTCCCAGCCCATCCCACCATCTGAGCCAGGGGAACAATCACAAAGTGAAAAAGAGCATCCCCTCCCTTCCTCTGAAGGACATGCAAAGTGACAGAATGGGGCAGATCTTCAGAATTTTTGTGTCTAGAGGAAACAACTACTTGGGACCCTGAGGAAGCAGGAATTGGGCAAGGAACTTCCCGTCTCCTCTCTAAATAATAACACCACAAACAATTAATCTGCAAAATCATCCTTCTCTGTGGAGAAGGGTCGTTTAACAGCTTTGAGCATCTTAAATACAAAACAAAAAACCAAAACCTTGCAAGGCAAAATTTTAGTTATCTTCAGGTTTAGTACACATGATAGATACTTGATAATTGCAGGCATCCTGAAATACATACCATATTGAATACTTGGTCTACTAATTTGCAGACAAGTTTAAAATTCTTTTTATGTCACTTAGAGAAAAATGATCAATTTGAAGCTCCTCAAGACACCTTTGTTAGGATATACATTACCACTCCTAGCACTTTTACTGTTTAACATTCTCAAATGAAAAGTGCTTTGCAAAGAAGTTGTTACTACGATGATAGATATAGGGAGAAAGATGTACAATGTAGCTTAAATGTTTATTTAAAATATATTTTTAAATTAGAAAAAAAGCAATATTATGGTATTTCAGGCAGTATAACATATTCTCAGGTAAGAGTAAAAGGTAGTACTAGGTTGAATGAATTATTTAAGCAGATGTCTCTTGAGAAAAGACAAAGAATCAAAGGTAAACATCCTTATGTTTTCTAATCAGTGATTCTTATAGTTCACATAAATAATTGATTCTCATTTTACATTCATTGTTCAACACCACATTATGAATTATTTTGATGATTAGTTTGCAGGAATAAAACACGTAATTCAAATATTTTCATCAAAGATGACATTGGACCAACTTTTCCCTGCAAATATTGTATTTTGTTCATTTCTAGCTCAAGCTTTTTAACTCACTAGAATTTCCCTGGGATATACTTTCTTTACCTGGAAGCTTGCTCAAATTTGTTGTTCACAGAACATGAACTCATGATGACTTTCATGGCTTAAAATAACTTTTACTGTCATGTGTGCCTTTCCTTTTGTATCTTAAAAATATTGGTTAAATTCCATGCATTCCCATCCTTCAATTTAACCACTTGCTTTGAACTTACACCAACAGGTGCACCTTTACAGAAATAGAGAAGCACAAAGCATATCTATATACATCTAGGACATGAGGTGCACATATTATTATATATTGAAATTCTAGTGAAGGCAGCCGTATGTTAACAGCCACATGTTCTGGACTGGGAGTCGAGAACACTAGGCTGATTATTTGGACATGACATACGGTTAAGGGCCCTTGAGCAAGTCACAGAACACATGTCTGTGGCCTCCACTTTCCTAACTTTGAAATAAACAGTTTGAGGTAGATAAGCTCTAAGAGCACTTCCAGCTCTTACATTCTAAAATACAGACTTAGTGTGACCTGTTTATATTTGGAGAAAATGTAATTTCCTTATAAACATGTTATGAAATTCTAGGAATTGATTTTAAGGTGCTAGTAAATATTAGAAACAAAGACTTGTACTCTCAGGCTCTGACTCCATTTGGCTCTTGATAAAGTAAAGCAAATAACAGATACAATTACAGCACCTCAATCATTCAGAGTATTGTAACTCTTCTATTAGAGATAGCCTCAAAATTGACAGTGAAACAACTCATTTATTTCAAACAAAAAACAATTGCAAGTGAAGTTCTTATATAGCTGTTTGTTTTGGTTTCATTTTATGAGGAGATTGCAAAGGAAATAAAACTAGAGATGGATTGGGAATAAAATGAGGTAAAGATATTTAAGAATAATAGCCATGGCAATGTGAATTCCAGAGCAAAGACAAATTGAATAAATTTGGAAGAAATTATATGAAGTCCTCATGTGCACTACATTCCATATTGAGTGATCACATGAGACTACAATAGCAATAAAATGCATGAGATGACTACATCTACTCTCTCCAATTTAGTTAGAAGAAGATATATAAGCTTTATAATAAACTCACTTCTTCATGGATAGTCTGAGATATTGGGATAGTAAAAATACCATGCATGTGCAGCATCAGTCTTTACAATAAACAACAATAAAAGAAAGCCAAGAACATTAATTTTTTTATCTCTTACTGCCACAAAAACAGGGATTGCAAAAATCAATCCTATGGGGTGTTTGTTAATAGACATTTTGTTTTATGATTCGGAGGGGAATTTCTTTTCTTAATCAGAAAGCCAGTTTGAAACTACATAACACTGGAATTAAAAAAAAATAAAATCTCTCCTGAATTTCACATCTCTTTCTGACCACATTCTGCAAGTGGCTAAACTTATTACCCATTTTGTTTTATGATTCGGAGGGGAATTTCTTTTCTTAATCAGAAAGCCAGTTTGAAACTACATAACACTGGAATTAAAAAAAAATATAATCTCTCCTGAATTTCACATCTCTTTCTGACCACATTCTGCAAGTGGCTAAACTTATTACCACCATTATAGCAATTTACTTTTAAGTATAAAATGCATTGCAGAAAACAGTAAGGTAAGTTTTCTGGGTGGGATGATTTTCTTCCATCAGACTTACCTAACCAGGGACCAATTTTTTCCCTGAACACAACAAGAACAACTTACTTCTGATAGAAAGGAGTTGGGGATAGCAGCCATAGCTACATGAGTGAAATTATTTGTCTAAAAATACCAGGAAATAGTAAGTATTTGAACAATAAATGAACATGAGAAAAGAAGGCTAAGATTTTAAGGTTTGCATAATATTTAGAAATAAAGCTTTGTTTGCATTAACAGTGTCCTTGGACTTAAAAAGAAGCAGTTTTTAATTATTTGTATCCCCTGGACATTTGTCCTACAAACATGTTTAAAATTTCTCACAACGGTTAAATCTGGGTGCTGAGGTAATGAGTATATTTTAAAGAGTAGAAACCATTATTATTAATGCCTATAGAATCATTGCTTCTTTGGGTGTCAAGAAAAACAACCAGAACAATGTTTAAAATTAGCACAATTTCTAAACAAGAGGATATTCAAAGACAGAGAAAAGCTTGTTGCTATTTCTTCTTAGTGCTATCTGATCGTCAATAGACTCCAGAATAATCTCCTATTCCAAGTTCAAGATCATCTCAAATATCAGAAAGCTCTAAATGGTAATCAAAGAACTATAAACATCTTTCACCTGAAAAATAACATTGAGTTCCATAATACCATTTGTCTAAATAATAGAGAACTATAATATGTACTTTAATTACTTTGTGTTTGTAGAAGAATACATTAAAAGGAAGCATTCTAATCAGATTTCTTGGATTCAGATCTCAGTACAATGCAACCTGGGCAAATGTTTAGCCTCTGTATTTCTGAGCCTTCTCATTTAAAGGATTTAAATAATATCTCCTTCATGAGGTTGCTTGTGAATATTAAATGATCATGTACATGCAAGTAGCTTGGTACACTGTATAGCACATATTACATACCTGATCACTGTTAAAATATAAGCATTATCATAGATTACAAGCTCAGATGACCATTGTTATTTCCTTAAAGAATTTTTTTTCCTTACCAATAAAGTATAAAAGCTACATTTTATTCATTATTCACAAACTAAGACTGTCCAACCATTACTACCATTTGAAGAGAAAGTTTATTCATCACAAAATATTCATGAGAAAGCTTATTTCATACATACTTCCTATGGATGCTCTAAAAAAATGGTATTTTAAATGAGGCTAATTTAGACTCTGGCACATGTTGAACAAGAAGTTAACAGAAAGAGATTAACAAAGCAAAATTGTAGAGAAAAAAAAGAGAGTAGATGATGAAAACAGAAGCTGTTTCATGAATATATTGTAATTTCTAAATCCTATTAAATCTTAATTTTGCAATTCAATCAATACTCTATTTGATAATAGCACATTTTTAAATCAGAGTAAGTCATTCACACTTAAAAAAATTTATTTCAAAATTTTTATGAGGGTGACACATAAAATATAAGTTTTTTAAATTGTGTATGGACGATTATAATATTATTTTAACTTTCACTTTTTCTTAAAGTAATGCTAATAATATGAGTTTTTCCACTTTATTTTAAAATTTAAAATACACCAATAATTGTCACTTATTTGAAATTTATGTTTAGTTGTTTAATATTTAGTAATAATTAACATCTTTTTCATTTTGTACATCACCTTATTATGCATTTGAAGAATTCCTATACCTAGCTCTTCCTTATAGTTTAAAAAATATTGCTACTTTTGGTAACACTTTTCTCTAACATATCTGTTAATTTAACTTAATAACAATCTTTTAATTCTTTACAGACTTTCTCCAATTACATGGTCTTATCAGAGTATCTTAATTTTCTATTTCACAAAAATGATAGAAATTTTTTACAGAAAGTTTTAATTAAATATGACTTTTAAAATTAAGGTTCCTTAATAAATTATCAAATTATCCACAGCATACATCCCTTTGATTGATTTGGGAAGGTAAATATTTTTTAAATGCTCATTGTCAGTGGTTTCTATTAACCCAGGGACAGAGAGAGGCAGCCTCAGACCTTGAGCCTTGTTTGCTTCTGGTGGAAGAGGTAAAGGGTCCCTTAAAGAGCAAACAATAAAACAAGCATCATTTCAAGGAAAACTAATATCATTTCAGTAAAATGAGTATCATTTCAACTAGTATCATTTCATTTTCTGGAGTAGGACCGATTCCCACGCCAGTCCTACAGCTAGTAATAGAGATCAATAGTCCATGTCCTGCTTTGTGTTTTTTAATACTATCATTTTCAAAAAAAGTTAAGACTTCTTTCATGAAAGAAAACACAGTGTGTTTTCAGAGTAAATACTCTTGCCATGTCCTGCTTTGTGTTTTTTAATACTATCATTTTCATAAAAAAGTTAAGACTTCTTTCATGAAAGAAAACACAGTGTGTTTTCAGAGTAAATACTCTTGAGTATCAGAGTGAAGACCATATCAGATATTCTGAGTAACCTGCATGCCCAGACTTGAAAAGGTAGATCTACTCCATTTACAGCTACCTAAGACTTTGCGAAAACTGTGGGGAATAGATCAAGACCTAATGTCAAACAGGACAGAAGTTTTCATTAAACAGACAAAACTGCAGCTTAGCTCCTGTATATTAGCATACTTTTGTCTAGATTTTAAAAAATCAATCGATAAAAGAACCACAGGTCCAAATTGTGTATAGCTGATTTAAGTAACCTTTTTATTTATTACAGTAGCTCTTATACCTGGTGTCTGATAATATCTAAACACAGCCTGAAAATAAAGTATGGTCACTGAAATACATGTTTTTAAATTAAAAAGTGATGAAAAATGGGAAAAATAAAACATTTCATCTGTAAGAGTTTTATCTGGACAATTATGTAACTTCATAAAACATTTTCTTATAATTATTTTTCTTTGATCCCTGGCATTACCTTTTAATTAATTTAGTCTTAGAGAAATTGAACCTAAGATTCCTTGCACTTGGAGTAGATTTAGCTTGAGGTTTGTTTCTGAAGGGACACATTCTGATTCCAGAGTATTTCTCTAGCCAAAGAAAAAATATGCTTAGAAATAAAGAACAAAATAGGTAAGTATAAATATCACCAAATGCTTGGAAATAAAAAAATGTATACATAAATAACTGAGAAAAAGAAGAAATCACAATGATAATTTGAAATTATTTTGAACTAAATGCTTATAAAATTATGACATCAATCTTGTAGAATGCTGCTTAAGCCCTGTTTAAAGAAAAGCTTATAGATTTAAGTGCGTATTTTAAGTGAGACTAAATACCAAAGACTAAAGATCCAAGTCTCTACCTCAAGAAATTATAAAAATATGGGAAGTAAATTCAAAGAAAGTGTATGGAAGAAGGACTTAAAGAAAAGCTTATAGATTTAAGTGCGTATTTTAAGTGAGACTAAATACCAAAGACTAAAGATCCAAGTGTCTACCTCAAGAAATTATAAAAATATGGGAAGTAAATTCAAAGAAAGTGTATGGAAGAAGGAAATAAATAATAATAAGAGAAGAAATTAATAAAACAGAATAAAACATAGACCTTAGACAAAAAAAAAAAAAATCCATAAGATGGTTCTTTGAAAGAACTAATAAAATTGACAAAACCTGGATGAGATTAATAAAGAAAATAAAAGAGAGAAAACACAAATCATAAATATCAGGAATATAATGGGGGACATAACTACAGAACTTAGCATCATTAAATATTCAATAAGAGTATATTATAAACAACTTTGGCCCATATGTTTGAAAAACAGACGAACTGGACAAATTCCTAGAAAAAAACACAAATAACCAGCATCAGTACAAGAATAAATAAAATATCTGAACACTGCCATATCAATTTAAAAAAACTTGAATCTGTAATTAGTAATATTCCAAGAAAGAAATTTCCATATCCAGATGCTATTTGGACAAATTCCTAGAAAAAAACACAAATAACCAGCATCAGTACAAGAATAAATAAAATATCTGAACACTGCCATATCAATTTTAAAAAACTTGAATCTGTAATTAGTAATATTCCAAGAAAGAAATTTCCATATCCAGATGCTATCACTATTTGTTTCTACCCAATATTTAAGGAAAATATAAAACTAACCTCTCACAAATTTTTCTAGTTAATGACTTAGTCGTTCCACAAAGACAAAGCCCAGGTGGCCCATCCTGTGATGGAGATCACTCTCAACAGCTCCCATCCACATGCACAGAGCTTCCAGTCAGCTTTCCAACAGCACTCTACTCTTAGAAATGAACCAATAGTTACAACTAATCCTAAGACATTTCACCATAGCATTCGTTGTGAATAACAGTCCAAAACAAACAAAAAAAGAGCAAAGTGAAGGGACAAGGCGAGGATGGTGAAGCAACCTAAAAAATTACATATCTTTCAGAGATGAGTACACATTGCTACCATGAAACAAAGTTCTATAAAAAAGGAACATATAAAAAAATGGAGGGGGGTAGGTGCTCTTGGATATTAAAAGTATGGTAGGAGAAATAAAATACCGAATTGAAATTTAGATGATAAATTCCAGCAAATCTTCCAGAAGGCAGAGCAAAAGACGAGAAGACATCAGTAGAAAATAAAAGATGAGAAATTAAATCATTTCCAATAGAAGTACATCCAAATAAAAGAAGTTCCAGAAAGGGAGAGTAAAAGGAACAGAGGGAAGGAATTTACCAAAAAATTACTTTGATAATCCAAGAAAATCTGCCAGAAATGAGCGGCATGTATTTCAAGACAGAAAAGGGCCCACAGACTGCCCAACATCAATTAACTACAGAAATTCAAATAATAAATGCTTACGTATCACCTATATTTATTTTTATTTACAATTCAATAAGCCCTAATGACTTCATGGAAATTTCCATAAATATGTGAAACACTTTTTGTCACTGCCATGAAAAATAATGTGTGGTTCAGTGTGCAGAAAGTTTAGTTTGGTTTTGAACTAGCACTAAGTCAACTGGATGTTACTCAGGAAATTGTTTGGCAAGGTAACCCAGAATAGAAAAATATTATACAACATAACAAAGAAACAAATGAATATCTATTTATCTAAATAGAACAAAATTTCACAATATTTACCCTTGCTAAATGCAATGCACTCTAGTCTACCCTACCCTAGTCTGTTTAAAGTAATAAACACTGCTATTGAGACCCCCTAAATTGATTTCACAATGGTCTCAGATCATTAGTTTAAGAAATGCTGCCTTTTTAGACTAGACATATAATGACACTTACTTCAAAGTTCTTTATACTGAGTTTCTTTTCAATTCTAATGAAAATGTGGCAATATCATAGTTTATTTCAGCTTAAAGGATTTTGAGGGTGTTGAAAAATTTGAGAAGTATTCGTAGAAGTCAGAAGGAAAATTGTTTCTTCTATTTTCAACTATATGGTATAAGTAGCTGAGATTGTGTGCGATATTTCATTTTACTACTTTCTTGACCATAGCGGTAGTCTTTCAGAACATTATCAGTTTTTACAGTAATGTTGTGGATCTGATTTACTGTTAAAGTGGCCATTAGCCCTACCACCTGCTTTAGCAGATGTAGCTGAATCAATATTACTCACACTCTAAAGACTACTAAGGAGCAAATACTTAACTTTTCTTTATAGAACCTAATGACCTTTACAAAACATACATGCTAATTATCAACATCTTAAACTTTACAGCTTCACAGATAATTTACCAAAAGAATGAGGAGATCAAGCAAGAATTACAGATTCTTTAATATATATCCAAATTTCCCGTAAAACTTAAAACAGTATTTTTTATCTTTCTCAATTAATAAAAATCCTATTGCTCTGATACATTCTATGCCCAGACTTCTGATAAATCCATACCTATACCTGTCCTTGGCTTAATTTATGCATCTCTAGTGATAATATTTTTCAGGACACTATTGAGACAACACAGTGAATTAATTTCATCTTCGTGAATTCTAGAATTAGCTTAGGGAACACAAATTCTCTTTAAGTTTGATGAAAAGAAGAAGGAGAAAAAGTGTAAAGACAGGTGTACCAGTAGAAGCATTTGTAAAGGGGCTAAATTAACATGCAGAGTAAAAAAAGAGAAAACCATTTCCAAGTTCAGGACAGGAGGGAAATGGCAGGAATGGCTTTATTAGTGTTTTGAAGCAGATCTTGAAGATGGAGTTCTATGGACCATCCTGGGCAGAGATAACAGCATGGACAGAAAGTGCAGGGCAGGGCCCACAAGGACAGTGCCTTGACCAGAGCATCTCTGAGTCTTGGTCACACACAGCATTTGTGGAAGGGAACTGGGGACAGGTAAACTGGGTCTGTGCTGTAGAGAGCCTTGCCAGAAGGTTGACATGTATCATTCTCTTTTTATTGCTGCTGATGAGCAGAGTCATCAGGGGGAAATCAGAAATAAAGGGGAACTAGAAAATTCCATGAGCTTTCAGTATTTTTCCAGTCCTGTAAGTCTCTGCTATCAAAACAGCAACTGACATTGATTGCTTAGCACTTTACAGTTTATAAAATGCTTTTGTGTTCATGATCTCATTAAATAAATCCTTACAAAAAACCATGTGCAGTAGGCTTTATTACATCTACTTTATAAATGATGTAACTATGGCTTAGAATTATGTCACTTGCCCCAAATCACAAGATAACTAGCAGAACTTACATTTTTAAAAAAAAGAAAAAATTTTCTAGTTGCCAAGTGCTCTTATTTTCCCATTATACCTATGGTTCTCACAATGTCCTGGTCTCAGGACCCTTTACCCTGTTGAAAACTACTGAAAAAAAAAGAAAAAATTTTCTAGTTGCCAAGTGCTCTTATTTTCCCACTATACCTATGGTTCTCACAATGTCCTGGTCTCAGGACCCTTTACCCTGTTGAAAACTACTGAGACTCCTAAGAACTTTTGTGGGCTATCTCTCTCAAGGTTTATCATAAAACTGAAAATTTTAAAAATACATATATTAACTTAAAATAATAACAAATGTAGTATATGCTAACATATATAGCTTTTTTCCCAAAAACATTACTAGAGAGACATTGTTTTACATATTTGCTAAATCTCTCTAATGTCTGGCTTAATAGAAGACAGCTAGACTCTCGGATCGGCTTCTGCACAATAAGTTGAAATACATTATTTCAGGTAAAGTATAAAAGGAAAATCCAGCTTCACATAAATGTAGATGGATAGGGAGGCATATTTCAATATCTTTTTTAGATAACTGTAGGCATTAATCTTTGATTTTATGCCAAAATCAAACTAGGAGTAAGTAGTGCATTAAACATTAGCTCCAATGGAACTTGAAACCATATTGATGAATTTTTTTGTACTATGTTAGTTCTAAATTCATTGATCTACATTGTACATTGAATGACTCCTTTACTCATGAATGATTTGGTAACATCAAGCATTGATTATATGGAAAGTATTGGTTCACTGAGCTATGCAGCTTCTAAATATGGACATATTTTATGACATAAGATTTAAAAAATTACATCTGTTGACATCATTAAATCTTTTAAGTACGTTCAACCTACAATGGTAGATGCAAGTTTTCCGAAATTCAAATTTTCACTTGAAAGCTCAAATTTTATCATTGAAAACAAATTCTGTCAGTTCTTTTCCTTGAAGTGACATGTTCACTTCATTCATTTTCAAGAAAATGTCCACCAAATACCCAAGTCTGCATAACTATAATTTGTCTGTCACTTGTTCTTTCAAGTAAAAATGATGTTTCACTAAAAAGAGTGGCCAGTTCAGCTTACAACTCAATCACACAAACTCTTTTCCTTTTTACCATTAACCATCCCACGTTAATATGCAGCAAGTGCTTTGTGCATACTTCTCATTTTGACACACAAAATATGTAAAAGGTGTGTGATCAAGGTTAAAAATCTAGCAAACGTAATAAATTTTACTTTCTCATCAACGACAATCTTCAGTGAAATCGGCATATATACACATGTATATGTGTGTGTATGTATGTGTGTGTGTATATATCTATACATCTATATATGTGTACATATATATCTACATACACTGCAAATATGTGTACATATATATCTACATACACTGCAAATATTTTACCCCCATTGCTTTTGCACCATCAATGTGTGAATGTCAACACAGTAAAAAAAGGCAAATAGCAACTTAATGCTGTTCTGAACATAGAGTTGAGCTTGCCAAATATGCCATGGGTACTGTATTAGTCCATTTCTGTTGCTTATAACAAAATACCCAGAAATGTGTATTTTATTAATAATTTATATTTTATTTCCTTACAGTTTCTGAGGCTGGGAAGTCCAAAGTCCACCCAGGGGTCTCACATTGCAAGATGGTGGAAGCAGAGAGAGCAGAGAGAGCAAGAGAGAGAGGCAGAGTCTCCTCTCTCTTCTTTTAAAGCCTTTAGAATGTCCCCCACTGCCATTTTTAATCCATTCAATCTAATCACCTCTTCAAGGCTCCACCTTTCAATTACCATAATAGAATTTCCCACCCTCTCAACAGTCACAGTAGGGGCCAAGTTTCTAATACATAAAACTTGGGGGCACAATTCAAGCTTCAGTGAGTTTTGGGGGACATAATTCAATCCACTACAGGTACCCACAGGTGCCCATGAACCATGCTTTGAAGACTGCTGCACTATACGCACTTCTTGCTTCTCCTGCTTAATTCTTTGTGCTGTGTTGCTAAATGAGAAAAGACAGTCACTAAATAAAATCTCACTGAAACCACTATTTAGTACATATTAAGAGTCACTAACCAGAGATAAATGGTTATGTACATTAAGCAGTTTATATATAACAAAAATAAAGTTGGCCCAAGCCACTGTTTTATGGACTGAATTCTGGGTGTCCCCCCAAAATTCATATCTTGAAACCCAACTCCCCATGTGGCTACATTTACAGATGGGGCCTCTAAAGAAATAATTAAGGTGAACTGAGGTCCTAAGGGTGGGATCTTGATCCAATAGGATTAGTGTCCTAGTAAGTAGAGACTCCAGAGAGCTGGCTCATGCTTTGTCTGCCATGTGAGCGCACAGTGAGAAGGCAGCCATCTACAACCCAGGAAGAGAGCCCTTCCCAGAAACAGACCCTACCAGGCCTTGATCCGGGACTTCCAGCCAAGTGAACTGTGAGGAAATAAACTCCCATTGTTTCAGCCATCCAGTCTATGGTAGTTTGTTACGGCAGCACAAGCAGATTAATACATCCACCTACTTTATATTCTTAAAAACCCAGTCAAAGCTGTATAGTTTTACATTTGAAAAATATATAGTTGTGGACTTGAATACAAAATAGGCTTTTTATAAAAAGCTAAATTTCAAATGTCTAATGTAATGAGATGTTATACCAAATTTACATATTGGTTCAGCTCTGATTTAGGAAGTTAGATTAGATTATTACTTTCCTTAATGCCCCATGCATCCAAGAGCAAGACTATATCAGCTCGAAGAGTCTGGATATACTTTCCAAAATCAATACTGGTTCTTTAGCAATGACATAGTAGCAGACAATTGCATAATGAAGCTGTCTGTCTTTATTTACACAATGTATTTTTGTATTCACTAGGCCAGAAAGAATAGTTCTGTGTAGCAGCTGTCATTGTATTTTTTGCTTATCTCAGTCCTGTCTGCCAGTGTTATAATTCACCAGCTGACACCCGCCTTGGCAGAAACCAAGGGCCGTGATTTCATGCCAAAGCAACAACGGGGCTCTGAACTCTGACACAATTCATCTTAGTTCTCGTTAGTAAAGAGGGATTCTTTGAGTTTTCTCCCCTTCTGTTGAAGCATTTCACTGCTGGGAGGGGAACAGGAGAGGGCGGAGATGGGGGGTGCAGTGGGAATGAACACTGAGAAACAGTCATGCTCTGTCTGGTGCAGGGGAACAGGGTCACAGGAAGACAGGGTCAGTTGTGAAGGATGAAGGCTGGACGCCCAGATAATGAAATTCCTGCTTGTTTGATTTTGCAGAGTTGGAAGGATATGAGAGCACATTTGGTATCCAAAAATACACTTCTGTTCAACTCACATTATTTGGAGGTTCAAAGTGTAATTTCTGGCACTTTCTGATTTAGGAAGCTTAGATTCAGGCATGAAGGCAGTTGATTGTAGTCATCAAAAATAGCCCAGTTTTGGTTGTGAATGCTAAATAAAATAGAAAATACACTTGCTCAAGTTAGTTTCTACAAGTTAATGTTCATGGTTCATATAGGTCTTATTCCGCAGACTTCGCAACGTAGCAATATTAAACCTGAACAGAAGTACTGGCCAGGTAATCATAATTTTTTCAAGTCTTTACTTTTTATAGCCGAAAAAATTACATGTAGCCACTCTAAGAATCCCCTAGATTTCCCCCAATATATCTAGAATAAGAACCATACTTTCCATCCTATTTCCTGATACACAGTGTGTCATGATGCGAAAAGTAAAATACAGACATGAGAAAACAAACTAGATAACTGAGGCTTTTGAATATTGCCTTGGCCTCAATTATCTTAATATATCAGCCAAAGACAATTTTAAAACTAGAAATATGAAGGTAATGCCTCAGTTTTCCTCTTTCCCTTCTGTGTATAGACATAGTCTGATTAAGAATACTTTCAACAAGGATTGCCCTAAAAGTAACCTGACTTCTTGTATAATTTTTTGGTAAGCTATAGAAACAGTTCTAATGGGCCCTGTATTATTAAAGAATACATTTGAGTTGTTTCTGATTGTGATCTTGGTATTATGTTAATAGCACAACTCTACATGTGGAGAGAAATCTTGCATATCAATATTGCAAACTTACTGAGCAAAACAAAAACTTAAAAAAATAGTAATATATCAAAATATTTTAAATAAAACTACAACACTGGGTCATGTAGCACTAGACCAATAATGGGTCGACAATCACTGAGTTCCAAAAAGAGAATTGGTTTCATATGCTTTGCTCACTACAGAGTTGACATCACAGCATTAAATAATGCCAGATTTTCCTGACGAAGAACAATTGTAGGGAGTGTTTGGACTATATGTTTGCTTAAAATGTAATCCTTATTTGAGGGAAGAAGTTTTCCATATGCTTTGCTCACTACAGAGTTGACATCACAGCATTAAATAATGCCAGATTTTCCTGACGAAGAACAATTGCAGGGAGTGTTTGGACTATATGTTTGCTTAAAATGTAATCCTTATTTGAGGGAAGAAGTTTTCAGGGCATTCTTTTTTACCTGAAAACTGATAAAATATTTTTAAAATATCAGTGACGGATCACATTTTCTCCAAATGAGGACAACCTCACTCCTATCAGACCTTTAAAAAGAACAAGACAAAGGAACAGCCTCTATATGGTCTTAGTGATAATCTTTAGGATTTGACTTAAAAACTGATAGACATATTTCAGCAGAAATGGCTAAGTGTGAAGAAAAGGGATCAGAGCACACGAGATAATTATATGGGTTAGTGCAGGGTGGGGAGGGGGCCAAGCACGAGTGCTGAACCAATGGCAGCATCCCTGGGTCCCCATCCGGAACTGGGCTCTGGCCACAGAAGTAGGCAGTGGTCATCTGAGCAATGAGAGGTCAGGGAGAATGGATGGACCTACTCTCTCCCCAAGCATTCCTGTAGGCCTTCGTGACAGTGTTGGAAAACTAGTCCCCTACAGCTGTATCTGGCCCTCTAACCTATGGACATGTGAGGATTGCCCACAGAAAGTTAGAAAACAAAAATCAAATATGTTGTCAATATTTAAAAATCAGCAGAATATACACAGAAATACAAATTTCTGATTCTCCTTTAAAAAATCTGTCCAGTCTGACAAAACTAAGTGTACACTCTGATAAGCTTAAACAACATGTTTGCACATGCCCTCTAATTTGCCACAGTCCCTGCACTGCCTTTTGGATCCCCATCCAATATGCTTCAATCACGTATGTTATCCACCTGCCGTCCTGCGGACACGTGAAGTGACAATGCTGTGTTAAAAGTGGTTCTGCGGACATTGTTGGGTGGGAGGGAGGAGAGGGTGGAGGGAGGGAGGTTTCAGTAATGGGCCATAATAATCAACCACATTGTATATCGACAAAATAAAAATTTAAAGGAAAAAAAAAACATTAACTTTTAAAGTTCACCATTTAAACATTTTCAAATTAAAGCAGATGTATGAGGCAAAAAAAAAAAAAAAAAAAAAAAAAAAAGG
>NW_007726658.1:388132-407719 GCF_000696425.1 Galeopterus variegatus
AAAAAAAAAAAAAAAAAAAAAAAAAAAAGTGGTTCTGCACGTATGTTCAACAATGAGACTGAATTGACTTTTCTCAAGATGTCCTGCTCTGAGGTGCATGTGAAGACTACAACGGCACATAAAATGAATCATATAACATTTCCTCTTTTTCAGGGGCAAATTTTGTAACATGGGGATTGTTGGCTCCTTTTAAATTTGATCAAACTCATCTCTAAAACAATTTAAAAGTAGTTTATTTTGGAAGAAATTGTTTTTGCCTAATGATTTAATTTTTTCTTTATTCAATTTGGGTTACTTATATTTTTTCTAGGAAATTTTTTATTTTATAGCAATTTACTAATTATTTGTCTAAATGTCTTGATTTTTAAATGTATTATATGATGTTTTAAAATTTCCACTCTATAATTGCGTTTCTTTTAATTTTTTTTCATGTGAATCATATTATAGCTTTGTCTATTTTGTTCAATTTTTTTAAAAAACTGAGCTTTATAAACAACATTTTTCTTGGTTCTATAATTGTTGGTTTTTATTTCTTTTTGATAATTTCTACTTTTATTTTTATTATTTCCTGCCTTCTAGTTCTTAAGTTGAATGCTTAAATAAATTATTTTACAATTTTCTCAATATTTTAATGTTAGCTCAAAGTTATAAATTTTCTTCTAAGATCTGGGCTCAGGTCACAGATGGAGTCTCTAGTCCACAGCTGCATATCATGATATAATATTTTTATTTTCTTTTAGTTCTTAGTATTTTCTAATTTCTACTGAAATATTTTAATCCATAAATTACTTAATTTTATTTTCTCCTTTTTAAAACGCATTGGGTAAGGGAATTGGCTGTTTTCTATGTTTCTGATTCAATTGATTTGTTGTCAGAGAAGGTGGTATGCATATTATCTATTGTGTGGAATTTTTTGACTTTGTGGTCATGATGGTTAATTCTAGGTGTCAAGTTGATTAGCTTAAGGAATGCCAAGAAACACGGTAAAGCTATCATTTTACGTGTTTCGATGAGGGTGTTTCCAGAAGAGATTAGCATGTGGAGCCTGAGTGGACTGGGTGGGAAGGATCCACCTGCAGTATGGGCAGGAACCATCTAATACGCTGGGAGCTGGAGAAGAACAAAAATGGAGGAAAAAGTAAATTGTTCTCTCTATCCACCAGAGCTGAGCTGCATACACTCTGCTCTCCTGTCCATGGACATCAGAACTCCAGACTCTCCAGCTTTTGAGTTCTAAGACTTACACCACCAGCACCATTGGCTTCCCACTGAGGCCTTCAGACTTGGACTGAGCCATGCCACCAGCATCAAGTTTGCAGATGGCCTATCGTGGGACCCCTCAGCCTTTACTCGTGTGGGCCAATTCCCCTCATAAATTCCCTCCCATATTTTTACATACTTATTCTATTGGTTCTGTCTCTCTGGAGAACTCTAATACAGTTGTGGCATGTACAGGGTCTATCTTTTTAAGTCCCACTTACTAATTTCATTTTTAAAATTTTCTATACACATACTAAATTTGTCAGTTAAATGTATCAGTTTCTGATCCATGTTAAAATCTACCACTAGAAGTATTGTTTGGCAATTTCTCCTTTAAATTGCACATTAGGTAATTTGACATCATACTGTTATATGCAAGAAGAACATGATTGGTATATATATTGCTATAAGATATGTATATTTGTATTTACATACTCTCCTTAGTATGCCTGTTACTTTTTTCCCTAAATTTTATTTTGTCCTGATATGAATATTGTTCTACCCACTTGATTTGAATTAGAATTTTATGCTATATCTTTTTAAACCTCTTTATTTTCAGCAATTCTGAGTTACTTGGCTTAGGTATATCTTTTGTCAGTAACATGTAACAGTATTTTTGTTTACTTGTTTTTAAATTTCAATAATCTTTAGTAGGCAGATATAAATAGGCACTTATGTTTATTGAAATTACTAATATATTTAGACTTATATCTACTACCTTTTCCCCTTTTTATATAGTTTCAGACAACTTTTTTTTTAACCTTCTTATAGTTTAGGAGCTACAAATTGCATGTAAATAAATCATGACATATAAATATATATAAACATGTGCCTGTGCATATATAAAACTTTGAAGGCAGTTTAGCTGGGTAGAAATACCAGGTTGACTGTTTTAGTCTCTTGTGCCTTTACTTCTTCAACTTCTGTTACTTTTTAATTCCCATGAGAAATCAATTGCTAGTTTAATTGTTTCTTTATATGTTTATCTGGTTTCTACTGCAATAATGTTACATAACAAACACCACCAAATCTTGGGGATTTAAAGCAGCAATCATTTATTTTATACCCACAGGTCTATAAATTAACTGCAAATCAGTTGATCTCAGCCAGGCTTATGTGGGCATAACTGGGTTCTAAGCTTTCAGTTGGATTCAGCTCTGTTTCTCATGTCTTTATCCTAGGACCCAGGTTGAAGGAATCAGTCTACCTGGGACATGCTCTTCGTGAAAGAGTTCACACTCAGAAGGACTTTAGACTCGGAGCTTACACATTGCCATTCTGCCCTTATTCCATCAGCCAAAACTAATCACTTAGCTAAGCCTAAAATCAAGGGTCCAGGAAAGTAAATACTACCCACTCTGGCAAGGGTAGGGAGGAAAGATTTGTAAGCAAATACAACCTGCCACTATAGGTAAAGTGTGTCTTCCCTCATATAGCTTTGAATATTTTCCCTTTATCCCTGATCTATCACTATCACAAATCACTTTTTATTCAAACTGTCTGATGGTTGGTGTGAATCTTTTAATTTAAAGCTCATATCTTTCTTCAGTTCTAGAAAATATTTATGCATTATCTCTTTCAAAGTTGTCTATAGGCCATTTGTTTTATTATCTCTGGAATTTATTTTAGACATCTGTGGGCTTGTTCACTCTACCTTACATGTATCATAGCTTCTCCTTTCTTTTTTAAATATGTCTCATTCTCTCCTTCACTGTAGTCTGGATAGCCTGCTGGGCTTATCTTTCTAGTCTCATTTTGTCTCCAGTTTGGAGTAGCCTACTTACTATTTTTTGGTTAGCAAATTTATCTTTTCAGTACTCCCAATTGATTTCTTTTGGCCCTTATTTGTTGTTTTACTTCTGCCTGTTTTTAGTTCATATTTTTCCTGCAGTCCTCCACCACCCATAAGTTTCTCCGTATCTTCTCCCATTCTTATGTACTCCTCCATGTCAGTAAAAGGGGAATCTCTGCTTCTACACACGTCTAATTTCTTCACTGTCTACATCCCATTCTCTTCTGCCTCCTCATGGCTTTCTGTTTATACAATTTTTTAACCTGTCTTTTTAAATTCCCTGATTTTACTCTGTTTCTATTATGTCTCAGGTTCTAGCCTTTAAGTATGCTCAAGTTTAGCTGATCTTAAAAAAATTAAACTGCTGTTGCCTTCCTTTCCCTCTTCACAGTTAATATTACTGGAAAACAGTGTTTGCCTTTAGGCTTCAGCTAACTCATTAGTGGCTTTGTAAACCTTAAGAAAAGTTGCCTATTTCTCAGGAAGTACGTTATCTTGTGCTAGGACATATATCTGACTCGCCAAGTGGAGTATCCCACACTCAACCATCTGGCTGGGAGTTCTCATTAGAGACACCCCTGCATAATCATACTCAATGCCCCCTCATGATCCAGTCAATCCTCAAAGTCCTTAAGTTCTTCTACTGTCCCTATTACATATTGAAGAAATGTCACTGGGTCACCAATAACCACCAGAATGATAAACTGAAATAACTCTTTTTTAATTTTTTTATTTCTTAGTCCCTCTGCAGAATTTGATGCCTGTGACTACTCTCTCACACTCCTGTCTGAAATTCCCTTATCTCTTGGTTTTTAGGGCTCTACTCTTCTGGATTCATACCTAACTTTTACCTGAAGTGTCCATTCCCTCTGTCAACTCCTTAAATGTCAATGTTTCCCAGATTCATAATTACTCCATCATCTACACATTTTTCTAGTTTATCTCTTCCACTTCCGTAGCTCCAACTAAGACCTGATAAGTCTTAGATTATCATCTTTCACCCACATCTCAACCAACCCCTCACCCAACTACTCGAGGCATGTCTGATCTTGGATAAACCATAAGTATTTGCACTAGGCATATCCAAATAGAAACTCACCATCTTCTGTGCAAAATTTCATTCTATTCCTGAATTTCTTATGCTTAATTACACCCCATTATCAAAGTTGAAAATTTAGACTCCTTTCCTTCACTCTTCATTTCCAAAAATCACCGGGTCTTATGTACTATATCTACCTATTAAATTGTCCTTGAGTCTGACCCCTGTTCTCCATCTCTGTTGCCATTGCCCAATCAGGCCTCATCCTGGAATGCAGAAAACCCTCGTAGCTCACCTCCCCGCTGGCACTCCTGACTGTTTCCATTGCAGTCTCCACAATGGAACCAAAGAGTTTTTTCAACAATAATAATCTGAACAAGTATTCCGCTATTTAAAATCCTTCTCTGTTCCCATAGTGTAGTAAAACCCAATGTCTTTCCAATAACTATGAGGTCTTTAATCTTGGTCTCTATAAACATTTTCTTGCAGTGTTCTCCATATTGTGCCCTATGTTCTACTCATACTAATAACTAAGTTGTAAGTTTTCATATTCAACATCCTTTCATAGCTCTTCTAAAACTTAGTATGCACTGGTTTCTCACCTCCACTTTGCTCTGACTAGTGACCACCTACTCTTGGAGGCTGTGCAACAGGGTTACCTCTCCTGAGGAGCCTTATCTAATTCCTTTCCGTGATCTGTTAAAACATCCTGCTCACATCTATTTTTATTGCAATACCTCTAACAGCATATTATTACTATATTTAAACATTCTGCTCCCCCAGCTCTACTGTGAGCTCTCTTTTATTCACCTATTTTTAATGTCAAAAAACTTAGCATATAATATCTGCTGTAATAGAAGCTCATTAATTTGAATAAACGAACACATAATTATAATAATTTAATGCAACATAACATGTAAAAATTTGTGGTATCTATTAGATATACAAATAATTTCTTGTCGTGTGAAGCATGTAATTTTTTAAGATGAGAAATGAGGAAACTAAAGAGATCATAATGCTGTTAGATGTTAACAGGGAGTCTGAAGGAGGCAAGAACAACCAAAGATATAAGCACTGAAAACAAAGTATTATTCCCCCCTAGTCCTGCCAAAATGTTCCTGAAGGCATCAGCATATACTTTCTTCAAGTCTCCTTTATTCATTTTTAAAAACGCCTTGTAAATTTAAGCAATAACACCTAAGAGGACTTTTCTGGCAGGTGAAAGAAATGTGTGCAATGATTTTGATGATACAGTGACGGAGGTGAGAGTTTTATTGAATTCTTTTTGAAACTAACAAGAATTTACAAACAGTGGAGTTAAATAGACTGTTTCTTTATCTTCTTTGTCATTTAGGGAGATTTATTTCTGGCTATTTGCTAGAAGGTAACAGGTCCAAATGTATACTCTTTTGGGGGAAAAAAATGTAGCTTCTTCTCTATGAGTTGGTCAGTCCTGGTACAGTACTCAAATAACCCAGACATCATTATTTCTTGGTTTAAGAGCACTGGTTACTTTATAGTAGTCTTAATTGTATGAGTAGTCTTCAAAAAGTTTATGGAAAGATTCATATTGTCTTTTAATTCCATGTTTCCACATACTTTTTGAAGTACCTTTGTAGATGATGATTAAACTTAGGAAACAAAATGCTTCCTATCTATTCTCAAGTGTATTTCTCCTTTAATCAGTGTTTTATAGTTTTCATTGTAGATATCTTTCACCTCCTTGGTTAAATTTATTACTAGGTATTTTTTGTTTTTGTTGCTATTGTAAATGGGATAACTTTCATGATTTCTTTTTCTGCTAGTTTGTTGTTGGTGTATAGACATGCTACAGATTTTTTATAAGTTAATTTTGAATACTGCAACTTTACTGAATTTGTTTATAAGGTATAGGAGTTTTTTGGTAGAGTCTTTAGGTTTTTCTCTACATAAAATCATGTTGTCTGCAAACAGGGACAACTTTTTTGTTGTCCTTTCCAATTTGTATGCCCTTTATTTCTTTCTCTTGCTTAATTGATCTGGCTACGACTTCCAGTGCTATGCTGATTAGAGGTGGTGAGAATGGGCATCCTTGTCTTGTTCCAGTTCTTATGGGGAAAAATATGATGTGATCTGTGAGTTTGTCACATACAGTATTGTATTAAGATACTTTCCTTCTTTCACTAATTTATTGAGAGGAACGTTGAATTTTATCAAATGCTTTTTCTTCATCTATTGAGATGATCGTATGGTTTTTCCCTTTCATTCTGTTGATGTTATGTATTATGTTTATTGATTTGTGTATGCTGAACCATCCTTGCATCCCTGGGATAAATCCCACTTGATCAAGTGGTATAATGTTTGTGCTGTGCTGTTGGATTTGGTTTGTTAGTACTTTATTGAGGATTTTTGCATCTGTGTTCATCAGGAATACGGGGCTGTAGTTTTCTTTTTTTTTATTGTGTCCTCGCTTGGTTTCAGTATCAGGATAATGCTGGCCTCACAGTATGAGTTTTGAAGAATTCTATCTACTTCAACTTTTTGAAATAGTTTAAGAGGTATTGGTATTAGTTATTCAAATGTTTGGTAGAATTCAGCAGTAGAGTCATCTGGTTTGGGGCTTTTCTTTGTTGGGAGACTTTTATGATTGATTCAGTCACATTACATGTTATTGGTCTATTTAGGTTTTTTATTTCTTTTTGGTTCAATCTTGGTAGGGCATACATGTTCAGAAATTTATCTATTTCCTCTAGGTTTTCATATCTATTGGTGAGTTGTTACTCATAATAGTCTCTGATGATCCTTTGTATTTTGGTGCTACCTGTTGTAATGTTTCCATTTGCATTTCTGACTTTTTTTTTTTTTTTTTTTTTTTTTTTGATTTGGGTCTCTTATCTTTTTTTCTTGGTCTATTTATGGTTTCTTGATTTTGTTTATCTTTTCAAAGAGCCAGCTTTTTGCTGATTTTTTGTATTGTATTTTTAGTCTCAATTCATTTATTTCTGTTCTGATTTTTATTATTCTTTTTTTTTTTTTATTTGGGTCTCTTATCTTTTTTTCTTGGTCTATTTATGTTTTCTTGATTTTTTTTATCTTTTCAAAGAGCCAGCTTTTTGACTGATTTTTTGTATTGTATTTTTAGTCTCAATTCATTTATTTCTGTTCTGATTTTTATTATTTCTTTTCTTCTACTCATTTTGGGATTGGTTTGTCCTCACTTTTCTAGCTCCTTGAAGTTCATTATTTAGCTGTTATTTGAAATCTTTCTATTTTTTTGATGTAGGTGTTTATTGCTGTAAACTTTCCTCAGTATTTCCTTGGCTGTATCTCACAGGTTTTGGTAGGTTCTGTTTTTCTTCATTAGTTTCAATATATTTTTTTTATTTCCTTCTTAATCTCTTCTTTGACCTATTGGTCTTTCAAAAGCATGTTGTTTAATTTCCATGTATGTGTGTAGTTTTGCATATTTCTGTTTTTATTGATATCTAGTTTTATCACATTATGGTCAGAAAAAAAATACTTGGTATGGTTTCAATATGTTTTAACTTGTTGAGACATATTTTGCAGCCTAACATATAATCAATCCTAGAGAGTTTTCTGATGAAAAGAATGTGCATTCTGTAGCCGTTGTATGAAATGCTCTGTGTGTCTGTTAGGTCCATCTGGTCTATGGTGCCATTTTGATCTGATGTTTCCTCGTTGATTTTCTGTCTTGACCTGTTCAGTGCTGAGAGTGGGGTGTTAAAGTCCTCAACTATTGGTGTGTTGGTGTCCATCTGTCTAAGTCTGATAATATATGCTTTATACATCTGGGTGCTCTGGTATGGGGTGCATGTATATTTATAATTGTTTTATCTTCCTGCTGTATTGATCCCTTTACCATTACATAGTGCCTTTCTTTGTCTCTTAGTACAGATTTTTGACTTAAACTCTGTGTTATCTGGTGTAAGTATAGCTACTCCTGTTTGTATATGTTTCCCATTTGCTTAGAATATCTTTTCTCACACCTTCATTATCAGTCTATGTGTGTCTTTGTAGGTAAGGTGTGTGTCTTTGTAAGTAAGGTGTGTGCCTTGTAGGCAGCATATAGATGGGTCATTTTTTTCATTTTTTTTTTAAATCCATTCAGCCAGTTTATACTTTTAGTTGGAGCATTTAACCCACTTACATTCAAGGATATTATTGATATGTGAGGTCTTACTCCTGTCATTTTGTTAGTTGTTTTCTGATTGTTTTGTGTACCCTTTGTTCCTTTCTTCTTCTCTTAATGTTTGTCCTTGTAGTTTGGTGGTTTTCTGTATTGATAAGATTTGATTCTTTTCTCTTTCTAATTTGTGTGTCTACTCTACCAGTAAGTTTTATATTTTCATGATGGTTTTTATCATTCTTTCCCTTCTAGATGTAGCATTCCCCTAAGGATTTCCTGTAAGGTTAGTCTAGTCATGAAGAATTCCCTTAATTTTTGCTTGTCTGAGAAAGATTTTATTTCTCCTTCATTTCTAAAGGATAGCTTTGCTGGGTATAATATTCTTGGCTGACAGTTTTTGTTCTTTTAATACTTTGAGTATATCATCCCATTCGTTCTTTGTTTTTAGGGTTTCTGCTGAGAAGTCTGCTGCTAGTCTAATGGGGATTCCCTTAGAAGTGACAACATATTTTATTTTCTATTTTTAGAATTCTCTTTTTGTCTTTAACTTTGGATAGTTTGACTACACTTTGCCTTGGAGATTACCTATTTGGGGTGAATCTATTTGGGGACATTTGAGCTTCCTGGATTTGGATGCCCTCATTTATCCCAAGACTATTATTTCTTTAAATAGGTTTTCAATATCTTTTTTATTTTCTTCTCCTTCTGGAATGCCCATAATTTGAATGTTTGTCTGCTTAATAGTATCCCATAGATCTTGTAATCTTAGTTCATTCTTTTCTATTCTTTTTAATCTTTTTTTTATCTTCCTGTGTTATGTAAAAACTATCTTCAAGAGATTTTTCATTCTGCTTGATCTAGTCTATTGCTGAGACTTTTAGATGTATTTTTCATTTCATTCAATGAATTCTTCAATTCCAAGATTTCTGCTTGATTTTTTAAAATGATATCTTTCTTTGCTGAATTTCTTATTCAGATCATGAATCGTTTTTCTGATTTTGTTGAACTGTTTGTCTGTATTCTCTTGTGTCTTGGTGAATTTCCTTAAGATAATTAATTTGAAGTCCTTTTCCAGCAAGTTAGCAATTTCTGATTCTTTGAGATCAGTTACTGGAGCATTATTTTGTTTTTTTGGAGGTGTCATGTTACCTTGTTTTTTCATGTTTCTTGTTTCCCTGTTTTGATACCTGTGCATCTGGTGGACAAT
This sequence comes from Galeopterus variegatus, assembly GCF_000696425.1. Taxonomy (NCBI): domain Eukaryota; kingdom Metazoa; phylum Chordata; class Mammalia; order Dermoptera; family Cynocephalidae; genus Galeopterus; species Galeopterus variegatus. The sequence goes on from NW_007726658.1 coordinate 397,557, forward strand.
CACCTTTTTGAATTTTGTAGAGTGACTTTTGTGGGAAAAGATTTTCACCTGCACATGTGTTCTAGAGTGTCAATTGCATAGAGTGCAGTAACTTTGTTCCACATGGATTTAGTAGATTAGACTCTGTGTAGTTTCTTCAAGTGTAATCCACTTTTGCTATGTTTGCAAGTAACTCAATGACTTATGCTTTGCAGGTTTGTGGCAGTGATGACACAGCTTCGCTAGGGTAGGTATCACTAGGGTTGCTCACAGGCAGAAGGTGTGCACATGCACCCTGTGGGTCAGTCATCTCAGGAATAGGCTCACTGGGGATATGGTTGCTGAATTGATTAAGCAGGGCCACTAGGTAGGCCTACAAAAAAGTGACACATCTGGCAGTTTCAGGGTAGTGGATGGGGCTGCTAGGGAGGCCTACAGGGAATTGGCTGGTGCAGTTACTTCCAGTATTGTTGGCAAGGCTGCTAGGTGGGACTGTTCAGAATATAACCATCTGGCTGATTCTCTGGGAGGGGCAAATGAACTTTATTTGCACTGGACTGAGGGCATATTTGTTAGGANCAGCCTAACATATAATCAATCCTAGAGAGTTTTCTGATGAAAAGAATGTGCATTCTGTAGCTGTCGTATGAAATGCTCTGTGTGTCTGTTAGGTCCATCTGGTCTATGGTGCCATTTTGATCTGATGTTTCCTTGTTGATTTTCTGTCTTGACCTGTTCAGTGCTGAGAGTGGGGTGTTAAAGTCCTCAACTATTGGTGTGTTGGTGTCCATCTGTCTCTTTAAGTCTGATAATATATGCTTTATACATCTGGGTGCTCTGGTATGGGGTGCATGTATATTTATAATTGTTTTATCTTCCTGCTGTATTGATCCCTTTACCATTACATAGTGCCTTTCTTTGTCTCTTAGTACAGATTTTGACTTAAACTCTGTTTTATCTAGTGTAAGTATAGCTACTCCTGTTTGTATTTGTTTTCCATTTGCTTAGGATATCTTTTCTCACACCTTCATTTTCAGTCTATGTGTGTCTTTGTAAGTAAGGTGTGTGCCTTGTAGGCAGCATATAGATGGATCATTTTTTTCATTTTTTTTTTAAATCCATTCAGCCAGTCTATACTTTTAGTTAGAACATTTAACCCATTTACATTCAAGGATATTATTGATATGTGAGGTCTTACTCCTCATTTTGTTAGTTGTTTTCTGATTGTTTTGTGTACCCTTTGTTCCTTTCTTCTTCTCTTAATGTTTGTCCTTATAGTTTGGTGGTTTTCTGTATTGATAAGATTTGATTCTTTTCTCTTTCTAATTTGTGTGTCTACTCTCCCAGTAAGTTTTATATTTTCAGGTATTTTCATGATGGTTTTTATCATTCTTTCCCTTCTAGATGTAGCACTCCCCTAAGGATTTCCTGTAAGGTTAGTCTAGTCATGAAGAATTGCCTTAATTTTTTTTTGTCTGAGAAAGATTTTATTTCTCCTTCATTTCTAAAGGATAGCTTTGCTGGGTATAATATTCTTGGCTGACAGTTTTTGTTCTTTTAATACTTTGAGTATATCATCCCATTCGTTCTTTGCTTTTAGGGTTTCTGCTGAGAAGTCTGCTGCTAGTCTAATGGGGATTCCCTTAGAAGTGACAACATCTTTTCTTTTCTATTTTTAGAATTCTCTTTTTGTCTTTAACTTTGGATAGTTTGACTACACTTTGTCTTGGAGATTACCTATTTGGAATGAATCTATTTGGGGACATTTGAGCTTCCTGGATTTGGATGCCCTCATTTATCCCAAGACTATTATTTCTTTAAATAGGTTTTCAATATCTTTTTTATTTTCTTCTCCTTCTGGAATGCCCATAATTTGAATGTTTGTCTGCTTAATAATATCCTATACATCTTGTAGGCTTTGTTCATTAAATTATCCCATAGATCTTGTAATCTTAGTTCATTCTTTTCTATTCTTTTTAATCGTTTTTTTATCTTCCTGTGTTATTTAAAAACTATCTTCAAGAGATTTTTCATTCTGCTTGATCTAGTCTATTGTTGAGACTTTTAGATGTATTTTTCATTTCATTCAATGAATTCTTCAATTCCAAGATTTCTGCTTGATTTTTTTAAATGATATCTTTCTTTGCTGAATTTCTTATTCAGATCGTGAATCGTTTTTCTGATTTTGTTGAACTGTTTGTCTGTATTCTCTTGTGTCTTGGTGAATTTCCTTAAGATAATTAATTTGAAGTCCTTTTCCAGCAAGTCAGCAATTTCTGATTCTTTGAGATCAGTTACTGGAGCATTATTTTGTTTTTTTGGAGGTGTCATGTTATCTTGTTTTTTCATGTTTCTTGTTTCCCTGTTTTGATACCTGTACATCTGGTGGACAATCACCTTTTTGAATTTTGTAGAGTGACTTTTGTGGGAAAAGATTTTCGCCTGCACATGTGTCCTTGAGTGTCAGTTGCATAGAGTGCAGTGACTTTGTTCCACATGGATTTAGTAGATTAGACTCTGTGTAGTTTCTTCAAGTGTAATCCACTTTTGCTGTGTTTGCAAGTAACTCAATGACTTATGCTTTGCAGGTTTGTGGCAGTGATGGCACAGCTTCGCTAGGGTAGGTATCACTGGGGTTGCTCACAGGCAGAGGGTGTGCACATGCACCCTGTGGGTCAGTCATCTCAGGAATAGGCTCACTGGGGATATGGTTGCTGAATTGATTAAGCAGGGCCACTAGGTAGGCCTACAAAAAAGTGACACATCTGGCAGTTTCAGGGTAGTGGATGGGGCTGCTAGGGAGGCCTACAGGGAATTGGCTGGTGCAGTTACTTCCAGGACTGTTGGCAAGGCTGCTAGGTGGGACTGTTCAGAATATAACCATCTGGCTGATTCTCTGGGAGGGGCAAATGAACTTTATTTGCACTGGACTGAGGGCATATTTGTTAGGGACCCACTGTTTTTTTCCAGCATGGGGGCTCAGGTGCTCACAACTCAGTCAGTTGGCAGGGCTGGGAGGTTGGGGAGAAATGGGTGATGGCCTATCTGGGGAGGTTTTGTCTGACTGATCTCTGGTTGAGGATGTGGGGGTGAATCAGTTCAGCAGGACTAGGGTTGGCTTCCCAGACTGCAGAACTACAGTCACAGCCACTGTGAGCCTAGGCNATTTGAAATCTTTCTATTTTTTTGATGTAGGTGTTTATTGCTGTAAACTTTCCTCAGTATTGCCTTGGCTGTATCTCACAGGTTTTGGTAGGTTCTGTTTTTCTTCATTAGTTTCAATATTTTTTTTTTTTATTTCCTTCTTAATCTCTTCTTTGACCTATTGGTCTTTCAAAAGCATGTTGTTTAATTTCCATGTATGTGTGTAGTTTTGCATATTTCTGTTTTTATTGATATCTAGTTTTATCACATTATGGTCAGAAAAAAATACTTGGTATGGTTTCAATATGTTTTAACTTGTTGAGACATATTTTGCAGCCTAACATATAATCAATCCTAGAGAGTTTTCTGATGAAAAGAATGTGCATTCTGTAGCTGTCGTATGAAATGCTCTGTGTGTCTGTTAGGTCCATCTGGTCTATGGTGCCATTTTGATCTGATGTTTCCTCGTTGATTTTCTGTCTTGACCTGTTCAGTGCTGAGAGTGGGGTGTTAAAGTCCTCAACTATTGGTGTGTTGGTGTCCATCTGTCTAAGTCTGATAATATATGCTTTATACATCTGGGTGCTCTGGTATGGGGTGCATGTATATTTATAATTGTTTAATCTTCCTGCTGTATTGATCCCTTTACCATTACATAGTGCCTTTCTTTGTCTCTTAGTACAGATTTTTGACTTAAACTCTGTGTTATCTGGTGTAAGTATAGCTACTCCTGTTTGTATATGTTTCCCATTTGCTTAGAATATCTTTTCTCACACCTTCATTATCAGTCTATGTGTGTCTTTGTAGGTAAGGTGTGTGTCTTTGTAAGTAAGGTGTGTGCCTTGTAGGCAGCATATAGATGGGTCATTTTTTTCATTTTTTTTTTAAATCCATTCAGCCAGTTTATACTTTTAGTTGGAGCATTTAACCCACTTACATTCAAGGATATTATTGATATGTGAGGTCTTACTCCTGTCATTTTGTTAGTTGTTTTCTGATTGTTTTGTGTACCCTTTGTTCCTTTCTTCTTCTCTTAATGTTTGTCCTTGTAGTTTGGTGGTTTTCTGTATTGATAAGATTTGATTCTTTTCTCTTTCTAATTTGTGTGTCTACTCTACCAGTAAGTTTTATATTTTCATGATGGTTTTTATCATTCTTTCCCTTCTAGATGTAGCATTCCCCTAAGGATTTCCTGTAAGGTTAGTCTAGTCATGAAGAATTCCCTTAATTTTTGCTTGTCTGAGAAAGATTTTATTTCTCCTTCATTTCTAAAGGATAGCTTTGCTGGGTATAATATTCTTGGCTGACAGTTTTTGTTCTTTTAATACTTTGAGTATATCATCCCATTCGTTCTTTGTTTTTAGGGTTTCTGCTGAGAAGTCTGCTGCTAGTCTAATGGGGATTCCCTTAGAAGTGACAACATATTTTATTTTCTATTTTTAGAATTCTCTTTTTGTCTTTAACTTTGGATAGTTTGACTACACTTTGCCTTGGAGATTACCTATTTGGGGTGAATCTATTTGGGGACATTTGAGCTTCCTGGATTTGGATGCCCTCATTTATCCCAAGACTATTATTTCTTTAAATAGGTTTTCAATATCTTTTTTATTTTCTTCTCCTTCTGGAATGCCCATAATTTGAATGTTTGTCTGCTTAATAGTATCCCATAGATCTTGTAATCTTAGTTCATTCTTTTCTATTCTTTTTAATCTTTTTTTTATCTTCCTGTGTTATGTAAAAACTATCTTCAAGAGATTTTTCATTCTGCTTGATCTAGTCTATTGCTGAGACTTTTAGATGTATTTTTCATTTCATTCAATGAATTCTTCAATTCCAAGATTTCTGCTTGATTTTTTAAAATGATATCTTTCTTTGCTGAATTTCTTATTCAGATCATGAATCGTTTTTCTGATTTTGTTGAACTGTTTGTCTGTATTCTCTTGTGTCTTGGTGAATTTCCTTAAGATAATTAATTTGAAGTCCTTTTCCAGCAAGTCAGCAATTTCTGATTCTTTGAGATCAGTTACTGGAGCATTATTTTGTTTTTTTGGAGGTGTCATGTTACCTTGTTTTTTCATGTTTCTTGTTTCCCTGTTTTGATACCTGTGCATCTGGTGGACAATCACCTTTTTGAATTTTGTAGAGTGACTTTTGTGGGAAAAGATTTTCACCTGCACATGTGTTCTAGAGTGTCAATTGCATAGAGTGCAGTAACTTTGTTCCACATGGATTTAGTAGATTAGACTCTGTGTAGTTTCTTCAAGTGTAATCCACTTTTGCTATGTTTGCAAGTAACTCAATGACTTATGCTTTGCAGGTTTGTGGCAGTGATGACACAGCTTCGCTAGGGTAGGTATCACTAGGGTTGCTCACAGGCAGAAGGTGTGCACATGCACCCTGTGGGTCAGTCATCTCAGGAATAGGCTCACTGGGGATATGGTTGCTGAATTGATTAAGCAGGGCCACTAGGTAGGCCTACAAAAAAGTGACACATCTGGCAGTTTCAGGGTAGTGGATGGGGCTGCTAGGGAGGCCTACAGGGAATTGGCTGGTGCAGTTACTTCCAGGACTGTTGGCAAGGCTGCTAGGTGGGACTGTTCAGAATATAACCATCTGGCTGATTCTCTGGGAGGGGCAAATGAACTTCACTGGACTGAGGGCATATTTGTTAGGACCCACTGTTTTTTTCTAGCATGGGGGCTCAGGTGCTCACAACTCAGTCAGTTGGCAGGGCTGGGAGGTTGGGGAGAAATGGGTGATGGCTTATCTGGGGAGGTTTTGTCTGACCGATCTGTGGTTGAGGACGTGGGGGTGAATCAGTTCAACAGGACTAGGGTTGGCTTCCCAGACTGCAGAACTACAGTCACAGCCACTGTGAGCCTAGGCTTCAAGTCAATGGGATCAAGGTGTTGTAGCCTCTCCTTTAAGTGCACTGGGACCAGGGCAGAGCCTTAATGGTGGGGAAATGCTATGGCTACTGGCTCTAGGGCACGGCACACTCCCATAATGGCTCTGGTTTCAAGATGGTGCCATCCTGCATTGGCTTGGGTTATAAGGGTAGGGAGTGGGGAGTACATGGTGTGCTGGTGTTCCAGAGCAGTGCAGTATGTGTATTCTAGGATGCTCCTCACACTTGGTTTTGGGCTTATCCTGCCAAAAGATCTGCAGGCCTCTGTGCTGAGGATGTGGTTTGTTACAAGTCCTTTTCCTACCTTTTCACCACAAGGAATAATCCTTCCTATACCAATCTCGGTGTCAGAGACATGGCAGCCGAGGCTGTGTGCCTCTCTCCTCTATGCCACTATCTTGGGCTTTCATGCTCCACAGGGATCTCACCAGTCTCTTGCCACATTCCTACGCTCTTCCACAGATGCTCCCATCGATATTTACCTGTCTATTAGTTGTTCTGGTCCTTTTTTGTGGCAGGAATGTGCCCTGGGCAACTCTAGTCTGCCACCTTGCCCCACCTTCCCCTCAAGTGTATTTCTCCCATGCTTCTGCCTTAGAAGCATAAGCAAAGGCACAAAACTGAAGACTGTCTGCAACCTCAACATCTTTTTAAAGGGGCTAAAAGGAAAAAACACATAGAAAGCTCATCCATTCAATTGAAATTTTATTTTGAATATGTGATTTTCTTTTATAGGCCAAAAAGATTGCTATTTCAGATTTGTAAAGTAATAAAAATAAAAATTAGAATAGCTTTAAACCTATTTGTGCAGCAGGATAATACTTGAGACATTAACTTTTTTTTTTTTTTTTTGTCTTGGTGTTTGGATTTTTTTTCTCCTCTCCATTCAGGCAGTCCATTCAATGTGTCCATTCCCTCAGAAATGAATGTGATAGAGTGTAAAGTCAAGAAAGGGGGAATATTTTGGAGTTGACTTCCAAAATCCTAAGTCTTTCTTTCTAGATATGATTTACCCTCTGTTCTACAGAAGTTGCATGCTGGGCACCCAAAGACTTTATTTATTTATTTATTTATTTACTTACTTACTTACTTACTTATTTACTTATTTATTTATTTAGGCTTACAGTGTTTAAATTAGAATTAATTACCAGCATTTAAGCATTTGGAGATTTCAAGTGAAAATTCAGGTTTCTGACTACTCTTGTAAGCCTGGATGGTTTAACAACACTGGGACTGTTCTTGCATGGCAGCAGTTGACCATAGCTGAATAGATGCTGGCACCTTAGACAAGGCAAATGCTCTCCAGCCTCTGTGTCCACAACTATTTTATTCATTGCATTTGCTCCCTAAACCTTGAAGCATTTGAGCATAGGAATGTTTGCATGAGGGAGCTTAATATCCCTTCCAAGAACTATCTAGCTTTTCAATTTCAAGATAAAATATGGTACACTAATACACACATAAATGTGTAAATAAAAACACAAGTTATGGTACATAATTATGAATCAAATCATCCTCAAGTCTGTATTATTAAAAGGGAGACATGTTTCCCATATTGAAAAAAATCCCTCTAGGATTTTAAACACAGGAATGCAAAGGGAGAATGGACAGTGTATATGCAGGTGGAATATAATGGACCATTCAAAGAAGACATCTTGCACAGAGATTCTGTAAGAACAATCAGCTTTCTCCTTAGAAAAATTAGTGCTGACTATGAATAGCGTAGGGAAAGGCTGGGTCACAAAATAAGAAGGACATGAGTTCATCTTTGGATCAGTAGAGCTGTGACAACTTGTTAACACTTCATTCAAAAATTTAGCTCTTGATTTATGAAATTTTTAAGAGAAGAGTTAAAATGATCCTTTCCTGAGAAGAATGTCTCCCTGTTAAATTAAAAGGAATTCTAGTCATTTGAGCAATAATGATTATAGAAAACACTGCCTTAAATAAATCTAAAAGAGAGCTCAGGACATCTCTTTTGCCCAAATAACTCAGAGTCTAGGAAACTACATAATTATACTCAGAAGTTCAATGGTCAGTTTTTCTTTATCTTCTGTCTTCATCATGCAGTTGCAATGTATTATAAAGACCTATAGTTAGCATTCAGCGGGTCAAAAAATGTGTTGGGATTGGAAAGTTTGATATAACTCAAAGATACTGCAGATACCTGATGAGTGTCAAATGCCAGATCTCTGTCCTTGCTGCATTATTAGAGTCCTTTTATTTTATAAAGAATATAAAATGTCAAAGCATCAGAAAACTTCTGTGGTATTTCTGTTCAAGACCCTTCTTTTTATTTGCTATAAATCAATATATTTAATAAAAAGATTTCATCCCTACAAAAACATTTGAGAGGGTGAGCTATAGAAGTATTACCTTCCTTAAGATGCTTTGTATTTATTTCTTATTGACAGCTGTTTATGTTGAAGGTTACTAAGATTTCCAAAGTGCATAATAGTAAAGATTAAATCTGAAGATTATGAAATGAATGCACTTTAACATACTATGATGTGTCCTTTATCTACTTAAATCTAAAGAAAAAAAATTATTTTATAAAGACCCATTAACTACTTGGACATGATTCTTTATTTTTTGAAATGCCTATTTGAGTTATGGATCAGNCAACACTCCCTCCACTCTTGCCTGCTAGAGACTCACATAAAACTGGCACCTTCCACAGGACACCACATAAAAGAAGAGCTCTAAACTTTAAAGTGCTTCTTTCGAAGTGCTCCCACCCTCTGGGTATGAATCAGAGAGAGAGAACCACAGCAGCAAACCCAGTTTCTATGGATAACAACATACGCATCGCTAAATGTCCTATGATGATGTTCAAAATTTCTGCACATTTTGGCTTTTTCTATAAAGATAAAAAATTTCAGATCAAAAAATAAAATCAGCTCTTCATAGAATTGTTTCATCTATATCCCTGAATACATTAAACCTAGTACATGTCTAGTCCCACAAATTCTGAACATTTGATAAATTCGACTGAGAAATAAAAATATAAATTTTGTGTCTGATAAGCTGAACTAAATTACTAACAATAGATTTTTTTTTTCCTTTTTGTCTTTTTTCGTGACCGGCAATGGGATCGCAACCCTCGGTGTNAAAAAAAATAAAAATCCGGCATTTGTAGCATGATGGAAAAGTTCTACAGAGCTTTGAGGGAAGTCCATTCAATTTCACTGGCATTCACAAATGATGACTAATGCATTCGAATAGAATGAGTAATTTACCAAATTACGGACATTTGGATGGGCTCAGAATGAAGATCTTGTTTGTTTGGATATGTCCTGAAGTGAATCTCAATGAGGTTTGCTTCGTTATGCCTGACTCCACAAATAGGCTTCAGTCACAATCTGAACAAAAGCCCTGACATGTAAATAAATGTGCGAATGATGGCCGGTTACATTGCTCTTTTTGTCCCTAGCCCACTTGGGAATAGTCAACCCCATTAAAAATATCAGTCACAAATAGATGGCACCATTGTACTTATCACACAAGCATCATAAAAGGCTTATCTTGGCAAGGTGTCAGCATCACAGCCATCCTGCTCATAGCCACAAGAGCCAGGTACACAAACTGTGAGGTACCTACCTCTTCCAGCAACTGTGGGACACCCTATAAGAGTGGACTCTGACAACACTCCCTCCACTCTTGCCTGCTAGAGACTCACATAAAACTGGCACCTTCCACAGGACGCCACAAGTAAAGAAGAGCTCTAAACTTTAAAGTGCTTCTTTCGAAGTGCTCCCACCCTCTGGGTATGAATCAGAGAGAGAGAACCACAGCAGCAAATCCAGTTTCTATGGATAACAACATACGCATCGCTAAATGTCCTATGATGATGTTCAAAATTTCTGCACATTTTGGCTTTTTCTATAAAGATAAAAAATTTCAGATCAAAAAATAAAATCAGCTCTTCATAGAATTGTTTCATCTATATCCCTGAATACATTAAAACTAGTACATGTCTAGTCCCACAAATTCTGAACATTTGATAAATTCGACTGAGAAATAAAAATATAAACTTTGTGTCTGATAAGCTGAACTAAATTACTAACAATAGATTTTTTTTTCCTTTTTGTCTTTTTTCGTGACCGGCAACGGGATCGCAACCCTCGGTGTC
>NW_007726658.1:407791-408699 GCF_000696425.1 Galeopterus variegatus
AGTGTGCCACCGGGCCGGCCAATGACAATAGATTTTTAAGTGACAAAATCTTTACTTTTTATAACCTACATTTTTTTAATTGGATAGTTTTACACTGAGTGACAAAAGGAAAACTTGTTTCTAATAGTTTACATATAAGCATGATTCTAGTCTTAATGAAAAGAAGTACAGCAGAAACAAAACCCCTAAATCACACTCCTATTCTGTGACTGTGCAGTGGTTAGTGTCATTTATATCATCAGTTGTCTGCTGCTTTCTGTGTAACAGGCTATACAACACACAAACCCACACTATAGCTTGCTGAAGAGGGATACAAAGATAGACATACACCATTAGTCACCTGTTGTGAAACACTGAACCAGTTTTTAAATGTAAACTGCAGAATAATTTTTTTACAGGTAATTACTTCACCACTTCAACTTCAGCAACAAATATCTACCAAATGGGGTTTGCTGATAATTGGAAATCTTTTAACACTCCATGTCGCAAGCAATTCTATAGCCATCCATTTTTCTGCCAGAATGGTCCTGACCCTGTTTGCTGTTAGCCTGTTCATTCTGATGCTTCATTCATACACACATGTAGAGCACCAAATACACACAGGAACAGTTGAACATGCTGTGGACAGGGCAGCAAGCAGGACAGAAATGGGTCTTGAGACCTTGGAGGATACAATCTGTGGAAGATAAATCCATAGAGGTCACAGAAGACACAGAAGCCCCAAATAATCGGGGCTGAAAAGCAGAAGCACAAAATTCTATCGAAGATGACCACAGAGCTACCAGATGACCTTCTTCCCTACTTTTAGGGAGCAAGGATGGCTTCTCCAAGGAGTGATGTGTAAGCGGAGACTTGGAGGATGATGGCGCTGACCAGGTGAGTGAGTAGCACAGGCAGGTAGGAGCATT
>NW_007726658.1:409197-411653 GCF_000696425.1 Galeopterus variegatus
TTGCTGAAGAGGGATACAAAGATAGACATACACCATTAGTCACCTGTTGTGAAACACTGAACCAGTTTTTAAATGTAAACTGCAGAATAATTTTTTTACAGGTAATTACTTCACCACTTCAACTTCAGCAACAAATATCTACCAAATGGGGTTTGCTGATAATTGGAAATCTTTTAACACTCCATGTCGCAAGCAATTCTATAGCCATCCATTTTTCTGCCAGAATGGTCCTGACCCTGTTTGCTGTTAGCCTGTTCATTCTGATGCTTCATTCATACACACATGTAGAGCACCAAATACACACAGGAACAGTTAAACATGCTGTGGACAGGGCAGCGAGCAGGACAGAAATCGGTCTTGAGACCTTGGAGGATACAATCTGTGGAAGATAAATCCATAGAGGTCACAGAAGACACAGAAGCCCCAAATAATCGGGGCTGAAAAGCAGAAGCACAAAATTCTATCGAAGATGACCACAGAGCTACCAGATGACCTTCTTCCCTACTTTTAGGGAGCAAGGATGGCTTCTCCAAGGAGTGATGTGTAAGCGGAGACTTGGAGGATGATGGCGCTGACCAGGTGAGTGAGTAGCACAGGCAGGTAGGAGCATTCCGAGCAGAAGGAACAGTATATCCAAAAACCTAGAAGGAAGATAAAGTATTTGTGGAACTCCACACATGCCAGTGTGGCTGGAGCGAAGAGAGGCAGAGAACAGCTAAAGGTGAGGCAGAGCAGACAAGAGCAACCCAGATCCCCCCGGGCCTCAGAAACCACGTTGGAGCTTGTGGGCTTTATCCCAGAGATGACAGAAAGTCATGGAAGGGGTGTGAGTTTGCTAGGGTGGCCATAACAAGGGCCATGGCCTAGTTGGCTTAACCAACAGAATCTATGTTTTCACAGTTCTAGAAGCTAGAAGTCCAAGATCAAGGTGTCAACAGGGTTGGTTTCTTCTGGGGCCTCTCTCTTTGGCTTGCAGATAGCCATGTTCTTCTCCTTGTGGCCTCACAGGCTTGTCTCTCAGTGTGTATCTGTGTCCTAATTTCCTCTTCTTATGAGGACACTGGTCATATTGTGTTAGGGGTGACCCTCATGACCTCATTTTAACTTCATTACCTCTTTAAAGACTCTCTCTCCAAATATAGTCACGTTCTGAGGTACTGGGGCTCAGGGCTTCAACACATAGATTTGTTGGGGGAGGGGGGTGCACAGTTCAGCCCATACAGAAGGTTTAGCATAGGGCAGTCACGTGACCCCATATATGCCCTACATCTTCATTCTGGTTGTGATTTGGAAAATGGAGCATAGGGCAAGAGAAGACCAAGGTTACACCAAGGAGGGCTCTGCTGTAACCCAGGGGAGAGACCTCAGAGGGCGGCTGGCAGGCCCCGGCTTTGTTTCCTGAGGACTGTGACCAGTAAATCCAGATGAAAGTAACTCAGAGACACTTCTCATTTTTTCACAGGAGGGGAGGGGAAAAGGACAGAGATAAACTGGGGTAGATCTGTAGATCTGATTGATGGTGGGAGGCTGAGATGGTTTACTTTTACTTTCATTTTAATTTTCTGTGAGGTAGGACACCGGCTGAGAAGAAAGAAAATCGCAGATGTGAGTGGACTGGGAAGTGTTTTAAGTCGCCACTCCAGAGAGTGGGGAAGCAAGCGCACTAACACAAACTCCTATTAGAATTTCCATGAAGTGTTAAAAGCCTCCTTAGAATGAGTGACCACAGATTCAAAAATGGCACAAATCTCCCTGTTTTGTGGGTCACTGTTTTTTTTTTTCTATCACGCTTCACTGTGTGGGCACAGATGTGGCAAAAGTACCGAACCAGGGGTTGGTTCCCCAGGACAGCGCATTCTCTCTGGGATCACTAAAGGAGTTCTGGGTTACAGCTGTTCCAGCCCATTGCCTGGTACGTTCCCAGGTGTGTGCATTTGAAGTTATCATTCCACAGAAAAGGGTGGGTAGTAGGTGCTGGCTGACAGTGCTGCTGAAATGAGAACCTCCCAGATGCATTTTACTCTGCTGCGATGCTGCTCCAGGGGACCGTCTCCTCATTCATCCTGAAGCACACCCTATATGCCTAGCTCCATGTATGTGGACTAGAGTGATACACTCAATCGTTTTATATTTTTATACTTCAGCTATTTCAAACATCTGCTTTGCTGCACATTTCCCTGCATGGGAAACATGCTTAGCATTTAATAAACAAGTATCATGCTCATGCCATGTAGCAAATAATAAAACACAAGATATAATGAAGAGCTGCTGCCTCTATGTTATCCTCCTGCTCCATCTGCTAACTTTCCACTAGGATTTTGCATCATTCTGGCTGTCTTGGAAATCGAAAAAAAAATATATATATATATATATAAAAAGTATATATATTTCTTCTCTAAAAAATTATAGTAATCTCTTTGAGTATGGATGCACATAGGGAAGGTAGCTCAGAATGC
>NW_007726658.1:412434-416056 GCF_000696425.1 Galeopterus variegatus
TCGAGGAAAGCAAATGGCACGTCTCAGTGCGGAGCCGAGCCAACTAGAATGGCTGGCCTGCCCTCACTAAGCCGTCCGTCTCCGCCCCCACCCGAGAAAATGGCGGCAGTTCTGCTGTGGGTGCCTAGCCTAGTGTGGTAGGCGGGAGCCAGGCGGGCGGGGAGCAGCCGGGCTTTGCCCTGCAGTGGAGCTGGGCTGGGGGTGACTCACAGAGCTCGCAGCATTGGGCCGGTCCAGCGCACCTCACTCCGTTTCCGCGCCGGTTCCGTTGGCTTTCCTGGCCTTTGTTGACTGGGCCACTCGCCCGTTCCCACAGCCGGGTTTGGGTGCTCTCAGGAGTCCTCCTCTGTGTCGGCCCCAAAACCTCGAACCTGCTGCCGCTTGTTTGTTGATGCAGGATCGTTGTTGAAAGAATTATTTGCCTTTTGTTGCTCTTGGAAGTGCAATTAATACTCTGGTATCACAGCGCACAGCTCTCAGGATCGCGCTGTCTCCTGGCATGGCCGCTCCAGACCCGTTGCCATCTTGGACTGTCTTAATTTTCTTTTTGATCTTCCTACAGTTTATCATTTTTTTGCTGCTGTATTCTTGGTACATATAGAAGTGGTTGGCACCACTAGAAGTTCAGTATATATTTAATGAATGAATGAAGTTATTAACTCTAGTCTTTCTCAAATCTGGTCTCTTGTCTACAGCAAAAATATTTTTGGAAAACTGCAAGTCCGATGATATTACCCATACTGATGTTATAGATTAAATGCCTTGAATGGATATATTTGCTTTCAAAATTAAGTCTAAGATGTGGGTAAGCAACTCTTTGCCTCTGCCCATGTTCCAACCTCATCATACCCTGTTCCCCTTCCACCCCGTGGCTACCCCTCCCTGGGCGTCATTCAGTTCCTCTCTCTCTCCTAGAGGCATTGAACATGCTTGTTTCTACAACACTCTTTACCACATTCTTCTACTTTGCTAACGCCTATTTATTCTTCATGCTTCATCAAGTTATCCTTCCTTCAGACAGACCTCATCTGACTCTGACTTCCAGGTTACTTTTCCCATTATACTCTGCTTCACATTTCATAGCACTTTCCATGCCTTTAAAAATGTATGTAGTGCCTGTATTTCACACTAGCATCAAAACTGAGACTCTTGTTCATCGCAGTCCCCAGCACTCATGACAGAAATCATGGCTGAAAGAAGGAAGGAAACACGTATTCATCAGTGGGAATTATTTGCATTCTCCCACATCATTAGTATAATTTACTGTATATTCCTTTTTTTTGTTCTACCTTCTCTATATTCAGTTCTGAACTCTCATTATTCCAGTCTATAGAAAATGAGAAAAGCTGGGTTGGACATAGGAGTTGAGGATGTGATGTCTGTTTTCCTGTTAGTAACTGAGATCATTTTGATTTTTTGGAAGTCCTCTGCCTGGCTCTTCTGACCTTGGACATATCAAATCTAGAAGACCCTTGAGTCTGTACAGTGATTTCTGATGAAAAGTGCCTCTTATCTTTTTATATGCTGTTGGAAAATTAAGGGTTAGTTTTTGAAAAGTACACTTGATAAGTGCATACATTTTGAATATGGTTTAGGTTAAATCATTTCCTGAGGATTTCATTACTACTTCTAGTTTTACTGGCAATTGACAAATTTGTCTTTATATTAAACTATGTAAAAGCAGTTCTAAAGGAATTGACTTCAGAGGACATTTTAATATTTTTCTTATGTGAGGAAATTATTTGCTACAATTAACCAATCAACATCTCTATTTAATTTGCATCTCGAGTGTTCCCTTTAGAGCATTTTAAAGAATAAAAATTAGAGAAATCTCTTGAGTATTGTTATATGGAGCTCCATAGAGCTCCTTTTGGCCTCTTAGAAATAAGACAAAAAGAGAGAGATTAGAAAGAGAGCAATAAGAAAGTGGGGAGGAGAAAAATATTCTTTTTAAAAACGTTATTATTAGTCTGCCAGATATCTCACCTGACACTCTAAATCTAGTTTTAAAACATTATGGAACTTTACCAGTAGATGGGTTTTTAGAAACATTTATTTTGGTGGTGGTTGTGGTGGGGAGAATTTCTTGAGGCTTTGAGGCTTTGGGGTAAACATAGAGAAGTTTGGGGGATTATTGCAAAGACTAGGAATCAATTATGTGATGTGACTTTAGGGCAATCATTTATGAGCAGATTTGTCCCAAAATAGCTCCATCATAAGCCTATCACAATGCCAGGAATTTTGCAATTAATTATTTATTCCTCTAGGCTTAAGGGATTATATATACCTATGAGTCTCCAAAAATGCAATGTTCTCCTGTGAGGTCTCTCTCTCTCTCTCTCTCTCTCTCACACACACACACACACACACACACACACACACACACACACACACACAACCCCATTTAACAGTTATTAACACAAATTAACCAAATACTTATCCCTAAGACTAAGAAACATAGGAAGGATCACTTTGATCAGTGAGACCAGCATACAATGATTCTTTAGGTACAAGCAAAATAAAGTTATCTTTATTAATAATAAGTTATTGGAAGGACATTGGTGGCACCCAGCATCTGTGGAAGAGGTAACCAATCAGGCCTTAAGGACAGAAACTTGGGCAAGTCTGGGAATGCAGGCAAGGTGATTGCCTCCTTCTTCCTCAGTTTCCCCATATGGAGACTTGGAGATAAATATAGTGCTGACTTCATAAAGTTGTTGTGAGTATCAAATGAGTTAATATTTGTGAAAATGCTTGGTACAGTGGCTGGCACATAACGAGAGCTATTTATTTATTTATTTATTTTTGTGACCGTTAAGGGGATCGCAACCCTTGGCTTGGTGTCACCCACACCGGCTCAGCCAGTGAGCGCACTGGCCATCCCTATATAGGATCCGAACCCGCGGCCTCGGTGCTCCCGGGGCTGCTGCGCTCCCAGCGCCGCACTCTACTGAGTGAGCCATGGGGTCGGCCCAACAAGAGCTATTTATAATCCAATAAAGGTTATTTCTTAGCCTGAATGCAGAAAGCTGTCAGGGGCTGTCAATGGAAAGAGCCATCAATGGAGAGACAGTGGTGGCCTGGGCCACTATGGTGGAGGTGATGAGAAATAATCATACTCGACTTACATAGAAGGCAGAATGCCAACTTCATTTACTACTGGATTAAATGTGAAGTGTAAGAGAAAGAGAAATAAGAAATGATGTCATCAAGGTTTGAGAGTTCAGGAAACTCCAGTAAAGGATGGAGGGGACCTTAGTGACTCCTTAGGCTGGCATTCCAACTGTGCAACTTTACCCTGTAAGAGCCATGAAGTGTCATATTTACAGGGTAGGCCACAAGGAACTCAGGATGTACTAGGTGAGTCTGTTAATTTCAAACAGTTTTCAGCAACCAATTGTCTTTCAGAGACAGAGAAAAAGAATATGATTTGTCAACCCATGAAATGTCAGAGTGATCACACTCCAGACTTGTCAGAAGAAGCCATGTATTCTCAGTCAGGAAAGATCAGTGTGACCCTTGGACACCCATCTCATCATAAGGCTGATACATTAAAGTTCGATTTCAAAAAATTGAGCAGTACAGTACCATATTAAGTGTGCTGACAGCCTTCACGGAAATT
>NW_007726658.1:416858-437161 GCF_000696425.1 Galeopterus variegatus
TTGTGGGCTCTGTCTATTTTGAGATGTTTTAATAACAAATATGAGTAAAGAATTCTCATAAAATTACTTGAGATACTTATGTTGCCTTAATCTTCCAAAGGCCTGATGGTGTCTGTGTAATCTGCTTCCATGTGGTGCTTATATCGGTTGCTAAATCATCTAATTTTATACTTCTAAATTGGCTCACTCTGCTTTGTTAATTTAAATAAACTTGCCTATTGTCTGTAGAATTGTTATGAATTATTTTGTAGTTCATAATACAGAAATGTTGATATCATGTTTGAAATTCATCCAGAAAAAAATGTAAACTTTGATTATGGGCATCTATGATCAGCCAAATTTACTTTTTGAAATTAGCCATGTTTAATAGGCTATATGCTTTTATCTAGACATACTTTTCCTGGAAATATCTACTCAATATTTTGATCCTTGCTTTCAACTTGAGAAAAGAGGTTTTCCAAGGTTTGCTACAAAATACATAGCTGTGTGTTAGTTTCATTATTTAAAATATTACCTGAACTGTTTCAGTTGATATTTGCATTATTTCAAATCACCTGTGGCATCCAGAGACTTAATCTCTTTTTTGGTTTCACAATTTTTCTTTCACCTGAAATAGTGCTTTTTGAAAATTAAAATAATAAACTTTGTCATGTAGCACATTAAAAAAAAAGAATGTTAAGAATGTTCTAGAGATAGGTTTTGTTTGCTCCACTGATCATTACTCATAGTCTTGTACACAAGGTCAGAACAGGTTGCACTTGGGCTCTTCTGCTATTAATTTTCATTATCCAAAGAGTCATTAAATGAAACTCAGCCCAGGTATTTTCTGTTCAGTGTTTATTACTACCACCTGACTAATTATTAAAAAACAAGCATGCATCAATTAGCTCCAGACACATACAAGACAATTACACTGGGGAGTCACAGCAGGGTTGAACACATCCCCTTGAAGCACACAATAATCTGGCAGAGACCAGAGTTCTATGTACAAGCAACAAATGCATCTAATTGACTGCATGGGAAATACGGTCCTCATGTCAAAACATCTGGGTACAATTATCTGGGTATTTAAACAGCTCTCTGGCTCTGGAGAGGCATAGAGTGGGCCCCAAGGCTGCATCTTGACTGGATTTAATGAATGGCCTTGCTTTTTATCCTTACTCCATTCCACTTCCTGCCACATAATACACTTATCTTTCACTCTTGGTCAGTTCCTCCTGTTATGGTTTGAAGTGATGGGCTTTGCTCTCCATATCTCATCACCCAGTCCTCTGCCACACTGAATTTCTGGCCGTTCCATTGTCAGGACAGAAGGGTCAGATTAGGCTCTTTGCACATGATCTTTGCCCCTTATTTTGCTGAAAATGTGAGCTTGTCCTTCAATTCCTGGCCCGAATGTCACTAACTTAATGTAGCTTTTATTGACTGCTCCCAAGCAATTAGTTGTTTTGTATTCCATTTTTGTATGCCCTTTCTCTGGACCAGTACTTATCAGATTTATGCTGTAATTTAACGGTTCATGCATCTGTCTTCTCAACCAGGATGAGAGCAGCTTGAGTTTAGGGAATATGTGGTTGATAAAGTTTGGATGTGTTGTCCCCCCAAAATGCATGTGGAAATCTGATCCCAAATGTGGCAGTGTAGGGAGCTGAGTCATGGGGGTGGATCCCTCATGAATGGATTAATGCTCTCTCTGGGGAGTAGGGGTTGTGAGTGAGTTCTCCCTCTATTAGTTCCCATGAGAGCTGATTGTTTAAAAGACACTGGCATCTCCCCCCTCTCTCTCTCTTGCTTCCTCTTGCCATGTGATCTGCTGGTACCTGCTGGCTGCCTGTTGCTTTCTGCCATGAGTAGAAGCAGTCTGACGCCCGCACCAGATGCAGCTGTCCCCAAATCATAAGCCAAACAAACCTCTTTTCTTTATAAATTACCCAGTCTCAGGTATTCTGTTATAGCAGCACAAAAATGGACTAATACAGTGGTCCTGATTTTGAAGCCTAAGCTCCCAGTTCATGAGCCATTCAGTGAAAGTTTGTAACATTAATAAACTAGTTTTCACTTGGTCAACTAAAATAATTATATTAGAAAGCTAGAAAATATGACTGAAATAAGTTTTATCCAACCATTGGTACTATTCTTTTGTAGTTAATTGCCCACTAATAAAGAAACTTTGGTAGGTTTCATTTTCTCCCCAGGTTTGGGGAGGAGTCCTGAATGACACCTGGATGGACAACAGAGCAATGATTCTCTGCATGGCCAGAGACCATCAGAATCACTTGGAGGCTTGATAGGAAACACACATCCTTCAGGCCTACCTGAGACTGCAGAATCACATCCTTTGGAAGTGGAGATTAGGAGTCTAGATGTTTAAAAATTCCCCCAGTGCATCTTATAGGCATACAAGTTTGAAAGCTACTGAAGTAGAGAAGGGAAGGGAGGGGGAGGTAAGGCTTTTCTTCATAAATGCAACAAGGATGCACTTTAGATAAAATAAAATCATTAGTGACCAGGAAATATTGAGATGGTTGAAAGGCCTCTGAGAAGAGAGGGCCATGCTGTTATTTCCAGCCTCTCTTACCTGCGTTCTTATCCTCCCTTCAGCACTAATGCTTGGCCATTTTGCACATATCCTTGGTCAATTTGCTTCATGACATTTTTCATAAAGGAAAGTGAAATTACACTTCTGAGATTCTGTGGGAATAAGCCAAAACAGCCTCCTGGAAAAAACATCATTTTTCTAAAGTCTTCAAATTTACCTTAATGTCAGCATTGTGTGTGAGTGCCTCCATAGCCTGGGCACTGGGGCACTCAGTGGTTTTTTTGCTGAAGTAACAATGTGTTAGGTTGTTGAGGTTGTAGGTGACATTTTGAGGTCTTGGGAGAAGTGCCTGAGTGCCATGTCTCTCCTTAGCTGAGGTGGGTGTCCCTGGATGGACTTACTGGCACCCCAGTTAGTGTTCCATGACCCCGATAGGTGCACTGGTGAGTACTGAAGCTCCTCAGCATGAATGGATAACACTGGGTGGAGTTTCTCTTTCCTGCAAGCAGAGGCTTATTCTTGGTCCTTGCTTCTCCTTTCTTCTTTCCTCCTGCCTTTTTGCTTGCAACTAAATGCCTCCTACATGAAACTCACCTCACCTGTAAAGCCTCACACAGACTTAGAGTGAAGGGATGGAAAAAGATATACCATGAAAATGGCAACCAAAAACGAGCAGGAGTAATTGTTCTTATATCAGATAAAATAGACTTTAAATACCATGCAAAGAAAGAAAGAAGGTCATTATATAATGATAAAGGGATCTTTTCATCAAGAAGACATAATCATAAATATATATGCACCCAACATTGGAGAGCATAGATATATAGAGCAAATGCTATCAAACCTAAAGAGAGAGATAGACCATCTGCTCAAGAGCATATAGCCACTAAATTCGGTCTATCTGATCCAAAGACAATTTGAAGCAATCAGTAGATCATTCCTTTTTTATGCGTATAGCTTCTCTAGTTTTATAATTCAATTTCTTCCCCTACCAGAACTCTTATCCACTGATATTTTATACATACGATGAAATATTCAGCCTTAAAAAAAGAAAATCTTGTCACATGCTACAACATGGATGAACCTTGAGGACATTATGCTAAGTGAAATAAGCCAGTCACAAAAGGTTAAATACTATATGAATCCACTTATATGTGGTAACTAAAGCAGTCAAATTCATAGAAACAGAAAAGTAGAATGTTGGTTATCAGGGACTGGAGGAGGGGGAGAGGGGAGTTGTTTAATGGGTATAGAGTTTCATATTTGCAAGATGAAAAAGTTCTGGAGATCTGTTTTACAACAATTTGAATTGTACACTTAAAAAAAGTAATTAAGATGGTAAAGTTTATGTTGTGTTTTTTACTACAATAAAATAAATGAACACACACATGCACACGCACATGCGCATGCACAGCACACGCACACGCGCACACACGCACACACACACACACACACACACAATTCTCTTAAAATTTAGAACAACCCCGTGAAGATAGATATTATTTAAACCATTTTAAAAGTGTGGATATTAGGTTCAGAGAACTAAAATGATTTGTCCAAAATTACCCTGCTATGTTCATAGTAGAATTAGGATTTAAACACAGCCGTCTAACTCCAATGCCACCTAACTCCAATGCCGTCTAACGAGCCAATGTCGCTCGTATTCATCTTGTTCCAGTAGAGGAGATGGCTCATCACTGCAGGAGCCTGAGGCTGCTTGGAAGTCTTCACACCACGAGGAAGTGCACCTTCCTTGAATTCTTTGTATTTATCCATTTTCTGCTTCTCTTTTGAAGACATCAACTTTGTTCATACCATCTGAGAGCGATTTTGCAGACTTCTGAGTTTTAGACTTCTTGATACCTTTAAACATCTTGTCTAGAGGATTGTGCCTCTCTTTTGTGTGATCTGGGGGTCTTTGCAGTCCCCAGCTAATGTCTCCTGGAACAGCTCTATTTTTACCTATTTAATGTATTGGAATTCTGTTTGAAAATTTCTTTTTTCAAAAAACATATTTTATTGTGGTAAGTACACTTAACATGAGATCTACCCTCTTAACAATTTCTTAAGTGTGTAATAGAGATTGTTAACTATAGGAACACTGCTGTACAGCAGGTCTCTAGAATTTATCCATCTTGTATAATTGAGACTTTATGCCAATTGATTAGCAAATTCCCATCTCCCTCTCCCCCATTCCCTAGAAATCACCATTCTATTCCCTGATTCTGTGAGTATGACTATTATATTTACCTCATATAGGTGGAATCATGCAGTTTTTGTCCTTCTGTGACTAGCTTAGTGTCTTCAAGGTTCATCCATATTGTCACTATTGTAGGATTTCCTTCTTTTTTTTTAAAGCTTCATAGAATTCCATGGTATGTATATACCACATTTTCTGTATCCACCTGTCAATAGACATTTAGGTTGTTTCTGCATCCTGGCTATAGCATTGCAATGAGCAAGTACTGATAGCTTGTTGGGACCCTGATTTCAATTTTTTTGGATAAATACCCAGAAGTGGGATTGCTGCATCACATGGTAGTTCTATTGTTAATTGTTGAGGAATATTCATACTGTTTTCCATAGCAGCTGTGCCACTTTGCATTCCCACCAGCAGTACACAAGGGGGGGACTATCCCCATATCCTTGCCAACACTAGTTGTCTTTTGTTATTGTGATACTAGCTATCATAACAGGTATCAAGTGATATTGTGGCTTTGACTTGCAATTTTCCTCATGATTAGTAACAGTGAGCATCTTTTCATATACCTTTTGACCATTTGGATGTCTTCTTTGGAGAAATGTCTGTTCAAGGCTAAGATTTCATTTACAAAAAATAAAAAGGATGCCGCTGCTAAAAAACTAATCTAGTTTATCACCCATAGGCAAGTTTACTGAGGCCCAGCATGACTTGCCAGAGTGAGCAGTAAAGACAGGATGAGAATTCAGATCCCTTATTTATTTATTTATTTATTTATTTTTTAGAATTTTATTTTTACTTATTGATTTTTATTGAAACATAATTGATTATATATGTTTGTGGGGTAAATATATGAATATCAATACATGTATCCAATATGTGGTGATCAAATCAGGATAATTAGTGTACTCATGTTTACAAAGTGTAATCAATCTTTGTGACTCTTAACTAGTTTCTCACTAACCCTCCTTCCCTTTTCCCACCTCTAATAACCACAGTTTTGTTCTCTTTTTTTTAAAGTTCAATGTATTATTGTCCTTCCTTCCTTCCTTCCTTCCTTCCTTCCTTCCTTCCTTCCTTCCTTCCTTCCTTCCTTCCTTCTTTCCTTCCTTCTTTCCTCTTTCTCTCTTTCCTTTAGCTCCCACTTATGGGTGAGCACATACAGTATTTCTCTTTCCGTGCCTGGCTTATTTCACATAACATAATTTTCTCTAAGTTCGTCCATGTTGCTGTGAATGGCAGAATTTCATTCTTTTCTATGGCAGAGTAAGTATTCCATTGAGTACATACACTACATTTTCCTTATCCAGTCATCTGTTGATGGCTAAAGGACATTTAGGTTGATTTCAACTCTTGACTCCTATAAATAGAGCTGCAGTAAACATGGGAATGTGGGTATCCCTTCAACATAATGACTTCCATTCCTTGGGATGTATACCCAGCAGTTGGACTGCTGGATCATATGGCAATTCTATCTGTAGTTGTTTGAGGAACCTCCATACTGTTTTCCATAATGTCTGGACTAATATTAGCAATGATAATACAGAAACACATCAGAAAAATTATACACCAGTTCCCTTTCATAATTCCTACTTTGTGGCTTTCTGGGACTCTGCTTGCTAAACTCCTGTCATCCTTTGTGGCCATAAGTGTAGAATTATCTCATTCTTTTTGTCCTGATATTTGTTTTATTTCCCTTGCTAAAGTGTAATGTCTTTGAAGGCATGCCACTTATCTTGGTGTCTGCTATTGTCTGAGTTAGGACACAATGTTTGCACATTCATTCATTCATTTCACACACATTGTGGCTGCTCAACATATATCTGCCAATCACATGAATAAATACAGCAATTTGAGTTTTAAACCCACATGGTCACTAAGCTTGATCTGCTATTATTGTGATTTTTCAGGAGCAGAAAATATAAGTAAGTTTTGAAATCTAGAGAACTTTTAACCAATTTCACTGTTAAAAGTAAAATAACATAATGGGAATAAGTTCTCATGATGAAATGAAGCTTTGCTGCTTGTCTGTGGTTCTTGGTGAAAATAGAGGAAGATAAGTAGAAGACAGGGACTCTGAGAAACCCCCAAACAGAGGAGGCAGAGGGTTCAGGGTCTGGAGAGCTCCAGCTGCATTCTTGGTATGTTCCACCTTCCAAACACCTTTTCAAGTATTTGAGGTTCAGTGAACTGTGTGTATTTTGCTAAGTGCCTTTTCTATTTGCTTCTCAACCCCCTGTATACTTAAGTGGCAATGTAATCCATCTGTTTCATATTCATTTACACTCAACTCATCTAAATGTTATTTGGAGAGAAAGAAATCCAGGAACTCTTTCTTTTGGATTTAGTTAATACAGTTTGATCTTCAATTCCAGAAAGAAAAAGCATAAACAAACAAATACCAAAATTATTAAGTCTGTTTCATAGCATCAGAGCTCTCTGTTTCAGCCATAGGCAATACTGTGACACAAGAATCTAATTTTTATATCCTGGTGTCTCCTACTTCACCATCATTTACCTTCTTTTGGTGTCCTTCCTGCTGTGTGTCCCTTGTATGCCCTGCTGTCCTGAAGTAGTGCTCCATCCTCGTGGTCCTGAACACAATTCCCCACATTTCTTAACTCTTACTTTACCTATTGGCAGGCTGTTTATCTGATAAAGGAATTCACACTAAGATGTCCATGGAAAATATTGGGATGGAACTAGCAATAACAACTCTTTATTGAGAGTTTGCTACATGCCTGTGGCTGAATTAGTTTACAATGTTCCCAAAACCACTCTAGAAGGAGGTAGTGTTATTATTCTCATTTGAAAGATGGAAATTAGGCATAGAGAGGTTGAGTTACTTGGTTGTACTGCTGTGCATTGAGGAGTAGAAATTGAAACTCGGGCCATCTAACTTCCAAGCCTACACTCTTAGCCACCATAGCCTGTTGCTGACTTACACCCTCTCAAAGTGTTTGCATTTAAGTGGCACCTCCTAGGATACCTTAATCTTAAAGAATAACTCTGATGGGTGGGAAGAGAGACAAGCATTACAGATGGCCATTCAATCATTGCAGAGGATTGGGAACTACAAAACAACTCTTCAGGACTCTTGAACCATAACATCTGGTGGGAGGGTAGGAGAATTACTCCACTTTCACTTGAGGTTGGCTCATAAGAAGCAAAGATACAAAAATATAAAAATATTTTCCTTAATATTTTAAGTGTCCAGACATAAATATACTTGTTTCAAGAATCTATCCTGGTACCTTCAATGTGGATGGCAAACATATTAAAAATGTGCACTGGGTTTTTCAGGCAGTTTGAAGCTCTGGAGCCTGAACTAGCTTTCCCTTCAACCTCCCATGCCCATTGCTAACTGCCCCTTTCCTCCCTCCCTCACCCAAGCATGTGCATCTCAGTGTTATGTTTCTCCAAGTGTGTCTCCAGACCAGCAGTACCTGAGAACTTGTTAAAAAGAAAATTCCTAATCAACAATAGCTAAGATATGGAATCAACCTAAGTGTCCAACAATGGATGAATGTACTTTTAAAATGTGGTATATATACACAATGGAATATTATTCAGCCATCAAAAAAAAAAAAAAAAGAAATCCTGTCATTTGCAGCAACATGGATGGACTTGGAAGACATTATATTAAGTGAAGTAAGCCAGGCACATAAAGACAAATACCACATGATCTCATTCATATGTGAAATCCAAAAAAAAAAAAAATATATATATATACATACACACACACACACACACACACACATTATAGAGACATAGTAGTGGTTATTAGAGACTGGGGAGGAGAAAGGGGGAGGGAAAACAGAAGAGGTTGGACAACATGTATGAAATTACAATTAGATCGGAGGAATAAGTTCTGGTGTTCTATTGCGCAGTAGGGTGACTATGGCTAAAACTTAAATTTGGTATATTGTATAATAGCTACAGAAGATGCTTTTGAATATTTTTGCCACAAAGAAATGATAAATGCAGGAGGTGATGGTCATGTTAACTACCCTGACCTGATCATTATACAACATACATATGTATCAAAACATCAGATTATATCTCATAAGCATGTACAATTGCAATGTGCCAATTAAAATAGAAAAATTTTTTAAAAAATGAAAATTCCTGGGCTCTGCCCCACACATACTAAGTCAGAAACTCTGGGGCAGGAGCCCAGCAATCTATACTTTAATCAGCCTTCTAGGAGATTCTGTTCTGCACTGAAGTTTGAGAAGCCCTGGCTTTGTGGATGGAGTCAATACAGTAGAATATGTGGTCCTATTAACCACACACTGTGCTAAGAATGGCAGATCAGCCAGAACATGGTTAGGTCTGGCTCTATGGGCAGTAAACATATTTTGAAATGCAAAACATTAGATATGAGTTTAGGAAGAGACATTAGAAATCCAAGTGTGAAGACAGGAAAAGCTTTAACAGCAGTAAAATACTAAGGACTGAACTCTGCAGAATCCTTATGGGAAAGAACGAGTCTGTCATACACTGCAGTTGCCTAAGGTGGGAAGAGGCAGGTAACATATAGCAGGAAAAGGCACCTGCATTAGTTTCCTGCCATAACAAAAGTGCCACAAACTGGGTGTCGTAACAGAAATGCATGTCTTACAGTTCTGGAGGCCAGAAGTCTGAAACCACCGAAGCCTCTAGGGAAGGAATGGTCCCATTCCTCTCTCCTTGCTTCTGACAGCCTGAGGCATTCCTCAGCTTCTAGATGCATGACTCCAGTCCTCTGTTTTCACATGGCATTCTCCCTATGTGTCTCCATGTCATCTTCCCTCTATGCATGCATGACTCTGTCCAAATTCCCCCTTTTTATAAGGACACCATTCATATTGGATTGGAGCCCACTCTAATGATTTCATTTTAATTTGATTGTCTCTGTAAAGACTCTATTTCCAAATAAGATCACATTCTGTGGTACTGGGGGTAAGGACTTAAACATATCTCTTGAGAAGGGGGACACAATTTAACCCATAATAGTGCCCATAGGAGGAGCACATGAGGGGAGGAGTGAGAGGATTGTTGCTCCTTGAATGGCTCTAAACATGAGGCAAGTCTCCTTCCTCCAGCTGATATCTAACAGCTTCTGAACGAGTGGGACTTTGGTGCTTTTGGTGACTGTTTTTGTGCTTTTTCCACCACATTTATATGCTACACATTCTGGATCAGCCTGCTCCAGGCACCAGATTCCTCCTTCCCACAATAGGCAGTATGTGTAGTTGAGAGAATGTTGCGTTAGGGACAAAGGGTATGAAGTCGATATTTTACTCTCTGGGTCTCAATTTTCTCATCCGTAGAAAGAGAATAGTAATACCTACCCTACCCTACCTCCTGAGATCTTATAGAGACTATCTGTCCAATTGCGAATTTGCCTGTGGTAAACTCTATAGGGAACTCAATCACACAAAAGTGTCAAAGACAGATAATGCTTAAATGAGCTCTTCCTCCATCCCCAGTCCCTCTCCTTACCCCACTTGGGGATGTTTAAGGGATACTGAAGTCTTACACTAAAGCAGATATACAGTGCAGGTCTGCATGGGCAGAATAGGTCTGCTTCTCCAGAATGAAAATTTTTCCAGCTGCTTCTAGAACTCTCAAGAAGCCTTGGAGAGTTAAACAAATTGTAGAGTGAGTTGTTAGAGGAACAGAATTTGCTGAATCACCCATGTTTTCTTTCCCCTGGAGGCCCCTACTTGTCTGATTACCTTGGTCTGGAGATTGGCGTCTAGACCTTTGCTTCCCTTTGTCTCTTGTGGACAATCAGTTTTCATGATGAAGTGCCTCTTCTGTTATAGTCCAAACCTCCTCAATGCCTTTCTTCTTTGCAGGATTGCATTTCCCCCCGAGTCGTAAATCCTATTCCACAAGTCTTCAGGTACTGAACCATTTTATCACTTGGGAGTGGCTTGATTTTGCTACCTCTAAAATTCTAGGTCCATTTGACCAAGGCAGTCATTTCTCAGTACCAGCCCACTAGCCTGAGTCCACACCCAAGTTCAGTGAGGCCTGTGGAGCCAATACTTGCCTGCCCCTTCATCCATAGTCTATTTCTCCTCTACTGCTGCCCCTGCACCTTTTTTCTCCCATCTTATTCTCAGATAGTTTTCAAGCTATAAGGTGGAGCTAATGCTGTCTGCTGACCTTTGGGGTCATGAATATAGGGGTGTTTTTTAATAGGAGACACAGCAGGAGAATAGCATCTGACTTTAGAATCCTGAGTTTGAATCTTGACTCTGTAATTTGGTAGCTGTGTGACCTTGGGCAAGTTACTCAACCTCTTTGAGAAAGTAGTCTGAAGTTCTTAATATTGAAAATAATAATTATGCCAACTTCATGGAGTTACTGTGAGGATTAAGAGAGATAATATAAAATATAAGGTGTACACATGTAAAGCAACTCATGTGGTATTTTATACTAATTTGGTGATAGCTAAAGCCACAGCTAGTGCAATTATCTCAGTTGTTGAGGACTAGTTCTTACCTTATTATGTACAATTGGACTATTATGGTCATCAGCTCACAGCTAAGTCTCCAGCTGCAAAAACGACTTATGCTCAGCCCTGAGCCAGCCAGGACAAAGGCTCAGACTGTTGTTTTGCTTGAGAAGTGTCACTAACCCCTGCATCTCCAGCTGGTCTCTTTGTGAGGGTCATCATAAAGGGCCTACAGACCTAGAGGCTTCCCCTGGCCATGTGCTCAATGGTCAGTTCTAGCTGTCGACTCCTTGTCTGCAACTATACTCTGGGAAAGGCCCAGATCTCCAGGGTGAAGAGAAGGGAAGAGGAAGGAATTTGAGTGGCAAGAGGGCACTGTAGAGTAAGCATCTGCATTTTCCCAGTGCAGATTTCTAGCCACAAGGCAGTATTAGGCTGTATTAAGCTAGGCAAGAGGTAGAAACATGACATTATTACCACGGCTTCTGCCAGAAACAGAAGTAACAGATCTCTAGTACTGAGGGTCTCTCTCTTTCCTGTGTTCTGGAGAGTGAGTTAACTGCTTTCTGTAATCTTGGTTTGCATTGCAAACTTCTCCAAGAAAGTGCTTTCCCAGAACTCCCTCAAGATGGAGCAAACCAGAATAGGTTCCACTCCACCCTCTCATTACAATTTCTTTCATTTCCATGCAGTTTTTCTCATCTAAACCCCACTTGCACAAGGTGAATGCGTGATTGCCGGGGCAGGGTGCACACAGCACGGCCTTAGTTGGGCCTTAACCCTCCCTGGTTTGATCATTCAGCATTGTTGGTTATCATCACTATTGCAATTAAACTGTTTTATAATTCTGCCTTTTCTTCTCATTTTTTTTTCCTTCTGACTTTACTAATTAGGTAGATTTCTACTAGCTAAATTTGATAATGTTTTCCCTCCTTTGTGTCATAGGTTACCCTTCAGATCAATTTCTCCAATAATCCCCAGTGCTGAGGCATATGGTTCACTCCATGCAGCAGGGACCGGGCAGAGCTGGCTATTGCCATTACAGTCTTTCTGGGCATCATGAAGGGACAGGGAGATAACAGGGAATTAAGATCACCTGTGTCATGTAAGGAACTGGAAGACAGAGGAACATTATACATATTATCTTCTGCTACATAACTTCCTCATTATCTATTGAAGGCTGAAATCCATAGCCTTTTCCTAGTTATGGAGCTATATTTATGGAGCTATATTTACTAGCCACAGGGTTGATTAGTATCCTGTAAATTACAAAGGCAGAATATCAAGTTTTGTGTGTGTGTGTGTGTGTGTGTGTGTGTGTGTGTGTGTGGTGGAGGGTAGGAGGGGTGGGGCATGATGGCGAAAATTTGAAACCAAACTTTTGCTTTGCTTTCCCCATAAAGAACAGCCTTCACCTGGCCTTGCCTCTGCCTGGCATCCTGACATGGCTACCCACCCCACAGAGCTAACGTGGCCAAGCCTACATCTGGACTGTGAATAATTGGCAATCTCCAGAGGGTGACATTGCTGCTATCTTCTTTCTTTTCTCTCTTTGTCATCCATGTGGCATTTTGATGAAATCACAGTTTTCCTTCCTCTTCTAGGAACTATTCAGCTCAGACAAGTAGTTCTGTCTTTGAATCTACTGAGAGAAGAAATTAAGAAGAACATTAGCAGTGGTCCCCAGAATTGTATGTTACAGGGCAGAACAATTAATTGACCACAGCTTAGAAGCTCAAATGTGGCTCTCCTATTCCCAGCTAGTCTTTTACCCCCACCTCAATTTATCCCATCCTGCACAATAGACCTCTAACAAAAGAGTGTCAACAATTAGTGAAGAACAAATCATGAATCACCAACTGCAACAGACCACTCTGAGAAAATAATAATGCTAGTCTCTGTTTTCCCTTCTCCTCTACAAATTGCTGTGAATTAAAGGTTTTGGTCTAATCTGGGAAGGCCTTCAGTTCATGAATCACCAACTGCAACAGACCACTCTGAGAAAATAATAATGCTAGTCTCTGTTTTTCCTTCTCCTCTACAAATTGCTGTGAATTAAAGGTTTTGGTCTAATCTGGGAAGGCCTTCAGTTCTAGCTTGAAAACATGCAAGAGGAAAGTAACCTCTCCAAGACACAGTTTATTAGTAAAGAGATGATAATAATATTTACAGTCTGAGTGGTTATAATGATGAAATAAATCAGTGAATAAAAATGCCAAGCGGATTGCCTGAGCACTTACAGGACACTCAAAATACTGATTCTTTCCTCACTTTCCCTAAGTGGGAGCCACTCGCAGTTCAGGAGCACCTCATATCTCAGTGCTGGTGACAACATGGAGAGCAGGTGCACCAAAATACAGCGAACTCTCCCCTCCTTGCCTGCTCTCACAGTCCTCTGCAGATCTCATTTCTAAAGAGGGTTCCGGTGCTAAGAAGTCATGCTTAAAAGCCACTAGTCTAAGGGTAATGACCACACATAATTGAAGGGGTGGAATGTTAAAGGTTAACTCAAATGAAACCACTTGTGTTGGGAAATATGGCTGGTGACAATGTAAAACCATGCCACACAGCCGGGGGAAGACTGTGACAGAGGGACATGAGGCTTGGGCTGTCTGCAGCCTTGTGTCTGGAGTCACTCTTCTCAGGTTGTATATTATACATTACAGCATACGCCAATTCCAGGAAGAGCTGTTAGAAATCGTGTCCCTAAAGGAATTTACTGTAAGAAGGAGAAAATGCCACATACCAGATAAATGGTTTTACTCATCTCACTACAGGGGCATCTTTTATACTGAAGTGTCTCTTCTTGAGAGAATCCCTCCTCAGGTTCTACAATTCCCAGGAGGGATGAGGGTCTATATCCTACTTTTGTCTTCACTCTGGGATTGCTCCCTGGCTAAAAGTAAGGGGAATCAAATTTAGAAATGTCTGAAAGAAAATCTAGATACAGGCTGTTATTAGGTGATAAGGGAGTCAAGGTTGTGTTAGCTGGTAAGGTACTGTCACTTATACTCGCATCTGGGAGAGAGTCTTAAATAAGAGCACGGATCTAAGTCCGTGAAAGCAGGGGGAATAATGAGCTTTCAAAACTTCTACTCTTCAGAGGGTAAGGGAGTCAAGGTTGTGTTAGCTGGTAAGGTACTGTCACTTATACTCGCATCTGGGAGAGGGTCTTAAATAAGAGCATGGATCTAAGTCCGTGAAAGCAGGGGGAATAATGAGCTTTCAAAACTTCTACTCTTCAGAGGGCAAGGCCACAACCATGGCTTATATATAACAAGGCTGATTTTATATAAGAGAAGTAAAAACTTATTTCCAGGAAAGGGCAAGAAAATAGGAAATAAAATAAAGTTAATTGTGTTTGGGTGACTATGTTAAAATTTCAAATGGTGCCATAACAGGGAAAAAAATCAAAGAATATAGAGTAATGGAGTTGTGAAGACTCTTTGTCTTAGGAGCCCACTGTAGTTCACTGTTGCCCAAACCTCTCCACCTGGCATTTAAAATCTTTCATCCACTGGTCTCACTTTACCTATCCAACCTTGCTGGATCCTAAAGATCTCACTCCAAACTCTTTGCTTGACAGATGTAAAAACTGACAACTAGAGATTTTAAGAGATGGCTCACTTTCACACAGCTTGTTAGTGTTACAGTTGACTTTAGCAATAAAATCTCCTATGAAAATATATTTGCAATATGTTGTTAGTAAAAGAAATACTTTATTAAACAACATGTTTCCACATGCAAATGTGTGTATATGTATGTGTGTGTGTGTGTGTGAGTTTTCATTCCTGGGTGGTGACTGTGGTTGATTTCTATTTTCTCCTTTTTGATTGTATATGTTTTCCTCAGTGTACTTGTAAGACTGTTGGTTGGACTGAATAAAAGGGGAAACTTAGAGGCTCATCTGACTGGGAAGTCTAGGAACACTGTTTCAGAAAAACTGGAACAAGGAGCGAAAGCAGGATGCTCCCTCTGTTAGATTTCTTGACCCTGTTTCTTTCTGAGAGTTGACCTCATTCTCTCCCACTGAAGATGAGCTTCCCCCATGTGACCAGGAAGTATGGCCAGTGGTGACACTAGTCTGTTATTCCTACTCCCTAACCCCAGGTGAAAGAGAGTTTCTCCAGAAAGATTCTAGTTGGCCCCTCATGGATGACATGACCCATGTAGATTCATAATTGTGTTCAGGAGAGGGGGACACTCTCACAGATGCAACCGAGTCCTGTGTCTCTCCTGTTGCTGAGGGGACAACACTATGGTAGGCACCCCTGACTATACTTTACAGAATAAAGGAAGAATTAGTCCACAAAAGAAAGGAAACCGAACCATATTTCTACCATAACATGTATTATTTTTGTAGTAGAAAATTAGAATATAGTTATTTTAGGGAAAAAATTGTCTTCTAACATGTCTGGTCTCTTCCCACCATCCTACAGAGCCTCTCAGTTTACTGTCCTCACTACTGTCTACTCTCCCAACACTCACTCCCGTCTCTGTGATGTTTCTGGAATTTCTCTGTCTGATAGAGATGGCTTCCTCCTTTCTGAACATGGGACCCAAGTACAGACCTGGGTTCTAGTTCAATCTCTGCTATTAACCACTTCGCGTGAGTCTTGACTGTGACATCATCTCCTTGGGCTTCAGTTCTCTTAATTGTGTGAATACATGGGATGGGGAGGAACTTCAGTGACTAATATACAAGCCCTAGTACCAAGAGATCCCAAACAAGGTGTCTCCGATTTTCCCACTGGGAAGTAGCACAGGGACACAAAATGGGTTTGTTTAATTATGATATGTAAACATTTCAGGATGCAAATTAATATCCAAAATATATTTATCTTTATTTAGTTATACAAACATATTAAAATAGCATATTTCAGAACGGGTTTGTTTAATTATGATATGTAAACATTTCAGGATGCAAATTAGTATCCAAAATATATTTATCTTTATTTAGTTATACAAACATATTAAAATAGCATATTTCAGAAAGAATTAATTAGTAATACAGTATTTTCTACTCATGTTTCATAAATAATTTTATTTAAACACATAAAATATTCAGCATTAGCACTCTGATCAGTAGAGCAATTTTTGAATCATTTAACAGTTTTCCAGAGTACATCATCTTCATTTCCATGTAAGTTTTTGGAGACATAGTCCCCTTTGAATCTGTGTATGATGCTGCTTTCACTGGCATTTATTATCCCAGGTCACAGATACCCATTCAAAAGCACTGGTATACTTGATTTTTATTTCTTTTGTGAATATGTATTTGTAATAGCCACAACATAACTTACTGTTATGTTGATTTTTCAAATGGTCTTTGAAAGGCTTGTTTACAGCGGCATCTGGCACTCACAATTATGAGCTCATACTGCAGGAATAATTACTACATCTTTATTACATTTCTTGTTTCCTTATTGTCCACGAACTAATCCATCATGAGACATCTATAAACATTCAAACTAACATTGACTGTGGGTGTTTCAGAGTAGCATGTCTTATCCAGAAGATACTTTGTTGTTCCACATAAATTTATATAGATTGCATCCATTTTTTTGAGAATTTGAAAGGATGTGGATAAATGTGATTCCGTCTTTACTGAGGGATAATTTTGGGGAAAATCCTTACTTTAATATTTGTGATGTCAAGGTAGGCAAGAGGAACAGGTGAGTAAAGCCAACTTTTTAAACTGTGCACATGGCAGAGGAGAAGCAGGGATGGTGCTGGAGGAGGATGTAGTCATGCTTGAGAATTAACCTTGGGTAACCTGCCTGAGGCCCTCGTACAAAGGCAGGTATGGGTTGTGTTGAGCCAGCGGAAGCCTATGGGGAACACTGGCATCTGAAAGGATAGTTTTTGGCATGAGTTAAAAGAAAAGGAAGACAGTGTAGGTTTTAGAAGGGTGTCTCTGCATGGAGTGAGAACAGGAAGAGAAACAAGTCCCCCTTTGTGCCTCAGTTTACTTCAGTATTAACATCTTACAGGTCCTCTATCTAGGGCACTTTGCTATTCACAAACGTCACATTTCAAATCAGAAACAATATAAAAACTGTTGATAACTATCACTGGGAGAAACTGAAAGGTAGTTGAATAGTGAATATGATGAATAATCTACTTCACTTTCTGAGAGGCTGTATAAAATTGCTCACTGGGCGTGGGGGTGAGACACGATCATCCTCAAATGCTTGCCATGTCTGAGAGTTAAGACTGTTGAAGCTCATCATGTTCAAGGTAAGATGAGAGAACCATGAGCTGTACTTGTCTTGGTTTATTTGCACAAGCAGGGAAAGTGATTCTGTAACACCTGTCAGAAGACATATTATTAATATGTAAACCTAAACTAGTGTTTTTGAAAAGTGTATCCCGGGACTTAAATGAATAATATAAATGATATTTATTGATGAAGCATTTTCATGAACATAATTTCATTTGATGACACAAATTTGTGAAGTAGGCATTATCATAATTCCTATTTTGCAGATGAACACAAAACAGAGGTGTAGAGAAGGTAAGTGTTTAAATCTTGCTTGATGAGGAGAGCCCAAAGAATACTTGACTTCCCTAATGATGTTCCCTCTCATGCTGAGAGTTCTAAAACCATTGCATAACATGGCATCCAAAACAAGGTGACAGCAATATCCTTCCCCCCTCTCCTTTCTCAGTGAAGTTGAGGCAGTCTAGCTGCTAGAAGAATCCCTACTCTGCTTGTGAGAAAAATACCCATATGCTAAGACTCATCTGGATTCAAAGTCAAGAGAGTTATTTTGGTTCAGTGTTTCTTTGTGGTTGCTACTGATTGGCTCAGTAAGACATAGATATGGCAAATTTCAAACAATACAAAAGCTTAGAGTGAAAAATATGTGTTTTTTCTTTTGTACTCCACACCTTTTTCTTTCGGTTCCAGTCCCAAGAGGTAATTCTCAAACTCTTATAAATGCTTACATAGAACCTCTCTGTATACCCAGCCACATAATTGTTTATATCTCCTATTAATATATATACATTTTAATGCAAATGGTAGCATATTGAATTCCACACATTCTAATATATCTTTGAGGTTATTCTAGATCTTTACACAAAAGTTGATGTTATTTTTTTAGGGAGTACTTAGTCTTTCATTGACTAAATACGACATTATTTATTAAGGGACATTTCGGTTCCATAACAATGTTGAAACAAATATGTTTTGGAAGTCTATGTACATATGTGAACATGTCCTTCTGGAAAAAAAAAAATCCAGCAGTGTAAATGCTGTATCAAAAAGTCTATGTGTTTAAAATTTGGAAGATATTACCAAATAGCCTTTCAAAGTTGGTAGACTAAGTTGTACTCCTATCAGTTATAAATGAGAATATCTGTTTCTTTCATCGGTGTGGTATATAACCAAATTTTTGATCATGGCCCATTCACTGGGTTAAAATTTAGTTTTAATTTGTATTTTATATATTTAGAGTCAGTATATATGGAGATCTGTTTCACAGCAATGTGATACTTAATATTACTGAACTACATACTCAAAATAGTTTCTGTCCATTTTTCTCTTGGCTTGATGCTCTTTTCTTCACTGGTTTGTAAGAGCTCTTTTTATGGTAAGGAAATAGTCTTTTGGTATCTGCTGCTAATATTTTTCCCAGTTTTTAATTTTTACATGGTTTGTATTTTCCATACAGATTGAAAATTTTTGTGTGTGTGATTCAAGATACCAATTTATATTTTAAGGGTATTGGATGCTCTATCACAGAAATAGTTTTTCTTTTTGTGATTATTTACCATTTCCTTTTAGTGCTTTAAATTTGTTTTCATTTAAGTCTTTAACTCATTTAAAATACATTTTGTTGTAGGGAGTGAGACATCTAACATTTTTCCAGATGAATATACAGTTGATCCAATGAACTCCATTATAATAATCAATTTTTTTCCTTCATTGAATTTGAAAGCTACCACATTCCCATATGTAAGTCAATCTGTTTGTGGATTCTCAACTTGATTTAATTTATCATATTAATCTCTCTATTCTTATGCAAGTCCGAAATTGTTTTTATTACTGTGATATATCTTATATACTTAGAAATTTCTTTGGTAAAACATTTTCTTTTTTGTTTTACTACTAAGTTGTTAAATGTTTTATGACTATATAGGAAGAGCTATTCCACCCATCATTATTCTTAACTTTTTATATATTCCGAACCACTCTATTCCATATATTTTTTAATGTGAATTTAGGTATCAGCTACTGACCATATCCTAAAAAATCTTTACCCTAAAAATCTGTTGGTATTTTGGTTGGGATTATATTACGTTATAGATTAGCTATTGCTATGGGCTGAATGTTGGTATCCTCCCAGCCCCCGAAATTCATATGTTGGGACTTAACTCCCAAGGGGTTGGTATTAAGACATAAGGCCATTGGGAGGTTTTTAGGCCATGAGGGCTCCACTGTCATAAATAGAATTAGGGCCCATGTAAAAGGATTTGATGGATCCTGATTGTCCTTTTTGCCTCTTCCGCTATGTGAGGACACAGCAACAAGACATCATTTTTTTAATAAAGAAAAATTTTTTTTATTAGAATGAAATTATATATCATAACATAAAATTAACCATTTAAAAGTGAACAACTCAGGGGCCGGCCCGATGGCGCACTGCTACAGTGTGCCGCTTGGGAGTGCGGTGGCGCTCCCGCCGAGGGTTTGGATCCCACATACAGACCGGTTCCCGCTCACTGGCTGAGCGAGGTGTGGGAGCAACACCGAGGGTTGCGATCCCGTTGCCAGTCCCAGTCCGGTATGGGCGCAACACTGAGGGTTGCGATCCGTTGCCAGACACGAAAAAAGACAAAAAAAAAAAAAAAAAAAAAAAAGTGAACAACTCAGTGGCATTTAGCATATTCACGATGTGGCACAATCATCACCTCTATCTAGTTTTCTTTTCTTTTTCTTTTTTTAACTGAAGTATAATTAATTGCACATATTTTGGAGCACAGTGTTGACTACCATCTCCTGTGTACAAAATGCTAATACCATTGATTAGATCATCACAAGGCACTATTTTGAAGCGGAAAGCAAGCCCTCACCAGACACCAAATCTGTTGGTGCATTAATCAGA
>NW_007726658.1:438799-444036 GCF_000696425.1 Galeopterus variegatus
GACTGCCTCTTCAGCAAAGGGTGCTGGGATAACTCGATATCCATATGCAGGAGATTGAAACTAGACCCATACCTCTCACCATATACTAAAATCAACTCAAAATGGATTAAGGATTTAAATATACACCCTGAAGCAAACATTCTTTTAAATCCCTCATTGACTCTTTAATTTTATATAACTTTTTATTAAAATATATCACACACAGAGAAAAGTAAAATGATCAAAACATTATCACAAAGTTAACGTATCCATAAAACTACTGCCAGGTCAATTAATAGGACATTGCCAGCATTCCCAATGTTTCCAAAATATCTCCTCCCAATCAGAGAAAAGTAAAATGATCAAAACATTATCACAAAGTTAACGTATCCATAAAACTACCGCCAGGTCAATTAATAGGACATTGCCAGCATTCCCAATGTTTCCAAAATATCTCCTCCCAATCACCTCTCCTTACCTTCTTAGATTCAACTCTATGTTTGTGAGATTCATCAAGTGATTGTGAATACCCTAGTTTGTTCATTTTCATTTCTATAAATGATTTATATATTGTATAAATACTTGTATATAATATAGAAGTATAGTGTATAAATATACCACAATTTATCAAACCATGTGCATTTGTTGCACATTTGGGTTTTTTTCCAGTTTGGGTTAATATACACACATGTGAGTTTTGGTGCATATTGCACACATTTTTGTTGCATATCTAGGAGTGAAATTGTTGGGTCATAGGATATGCATATTTATAAATTTTGTAGGTGATACTGAATGACTTTTCAGTGATTGAACTAATTTACTATCACCAACAAAGCATGAATTTGACTTACTCATGTTCTTACCAACACTTGATATTGTCTGATTTTTAATTTTAGCCATTTTGGTGGGTATGTGGTGTTATCACTTTGTGGTTTTAATATCTATTTTCCTGCATCTTGTAGTGGTTAAGCACTTCTACATATTTTTTTGGAAATTCTTATGCAAATGTGTGTTCAACTCTTTTGCCCATTTTTCTGTTCATATATTTTTTTCCTATTTATATAGATAAGTTATTGGAGTTTTAAAAGATATTTTATATATTTCTTGCTAAGATTATTTCTATATTTTTTCCATTTCAAATGAGATATATTCTACCTTTATATTTTGTAGTGGTTTTGCAAGGATAACTTCGGATTTTTACACAGGGAGAAAGACACCTGAAAACTTTTTTTCTTTGATAGTTCCATTAATGTCAAAGTCTACTTTTATTTTGCTATTTTCAGTTCACAAAAGGAACCTCTTATGGGTAATTACAGACATTTATCTTGCTCAAGGCTTAACCTCCTAACACTGTTCTCATTTGGGCTGTTGCTTTGACATGAATACTGATCAGTAGAGATACTTTAAAGAGTTATCGGTATCAATGCTGGCTTGCTAGCTGATTCTGCTGCAGTGAACTATCTGACCCTCTCTCCAAAGACACAAACTAAGGTCACTTCAGAACTCTCTCGAGATTACACACCTAGGAAAGAATTCGTTCCTTAGTAGAGGAAACGTGAGGGCCCTGAATTCATAATTTGGTGCCAGAGTGAAGGATCTTGCCTATTTGTGAATTTTGTTTTCATCTTCTAACTCAGTTTCTGCAACAATGTTCTGAGCATCAAAACCATAGTGTATCACAGTAAGCAGTTTGGTCTCTGTATTGCTCCCTTTAACTTGAGTTTATGCCTAGGCTTCTTATCTGATCATCCAATTTCTCTGAAACTGGGGATTTCCTCTAACTCCATTGGTCTTTCCTGGATGGATTACTGCTTCTGAACCTGTGTCCCCATCATTGGTTGACAAATGCTGGGTGTCCTGGACATCCTAGTTTGCTGCTGTCATATTTTCTTAACGGCGTGCTCCACCCACTTGTCTCATTGCAATCCTGTGGTTCTCAGTACTGTACATTGGAATCATAGGGGCGGGGATGCCAGATAGAATAAGGACTTGTAGTTACTTTTGAATTTTAGAAAAACAACAAATAATTTTTAGTATGTTCCATGTAATATTTGGGACATACTAAAAAAATAATTTGTTGTTTTTCTGAAATTCAAATTTAACTGGGCATTCTGTAATTTTCTTTGCCAAACCTGGCAACTCTGCTTGAGAAACTTTAAAAAAATATTCATACTTAAGCTTCACCACTTATCCCCATGTGGAAGGATCTTTATTTAATTGGTCTATGGTAGGTCCTGAGCCCAGTGTTTATATTAAACATTCCCTAGGTGCAATTAATGTGTGGACAGGGTTAAAAGAACTGCTCTAATTCCTCAAACTGTAATCTTTCCTAAAAACCTGATTCACAATAGTAGTCCTATCCAGTCTTTAGACACTGATGGTCCCTGGGCTTTCCTTTTATCCGTCTGTCCATTCATTCATTCATCCATTCAGCACATGAGTGCCAACACTAGTCAAGCATATGGATGTTGAGGCTTTGGGTTAATGTCCTAAACATTTTTATCCAGTCTTTAGACACTGATGGTCCCTGGGCTTTCCTTTTATCCGTCTGTCCATTCATTCATTCATCCATTCAGCACACGAGTGCCAACACTAGTCAAGCATATGGATGTTGAGGCTTTGGGTTAATGTCCTAAACATTTTCTTTATGAACAAATATAGCAATTTAGTAAAATTAAACCCTTCCAGAAGAAGTCAAGGAAGACTTCTGTACTCTGACAGAGCAGAAGAAAAAGTGAATCATGTTCCCTATGGGTTCTAAAACCTTCCAACTCATCTTTAATTCTATTTAGTTAATTACATAAAGATAATAGTTTATTAAATGATTCTAATTACAAGTTGATCAAAAGGAAATGCTCTATCCCAGTCATAGTAGATTTAGTCCTAAATTCTTACAGGCAGTCTTTGATGCAAAGTCATTACCTATATAGCACTTTGCCAATTAAACACATGTTATTCCTAAGAGATTGTACTATGCAGTATATGAGTGATCATTTGTCATCTCACCAGTCAGAGGAATTTAATCCCAACTTCGAACAATGACTTGCTCTCTACACTGAATATGGTGCTACAATGTCATTACAATGGAATGAAGATGACCACATACAACTTTCCTTGGATGATTAAGTAATCCTGCATCTTTCCCAGGAGCTCTTTGAAGAGTCTGTAAAATTTCCTCCTAAAACAATACTTCGTAAATTTTATGACCACAATAAACATCTTTCACTTTCTGACCCACTGCAGTAAACATATTGAAGAAACAATGAAAGAATTCATAAGATCTTTGTCAAGTATGCTAGGATGCAATGTTGACTTCAACATAATTTTCTGCAATTAAATCTTTGGTTTCCCTTTGAAAAACACTTATATGCATTTAAGAAAACTTCACGCATTTCAGCTTGGAAAACTTGATAACATTTCAGTCTTCTGGAATGCAATTGTTTATCAGGTATAAGTGTTTGTGGTTATGAACCTAATTTCTCTGTTTTTTACATTTTTTCACCATGTGGGAAAGTTAGGCTTGATTTACAATATTTTGACATGTGGGACTTTTTAAATTAATAGACCCATAAACTAAGGATTACTTTTATTCTGCCCATGGGAGAGGCCTGGTCCTGCAATTGAGCAACTTTCTGGAACAGTTTACTGTTTTTGCAAAATACAACAGCAACATCAACAAATCCAGGAATTTATTAAGATTATGCAGAGTAAAAGGTGGTTGCTGGTGGTGGAGTTATACAATACAAAACTATTAATATAACACAAAAAAATCTTCAAGGAGGAGAACAGAAGAGAAAATTTCAGGAGCAAATCTCTTTATGGTTGTTACTATTTTCGTCCAATTCAACACTTGAATTTTTCCAGAAATGCACCTGTATCCTGATACCTGTGTAGGAGTAGGTGAGACCAGTGGGTGGGTGTGCAGCTTCTGATGTCAGACTAGTCCTCATGCTGGCTCTGCATTGATTAGCCATGTAAGCCTCACACGGGAGGAACTTTAATTCTCAAGTATTTTTTTCATTTGAACTATGGGAATAATAACACCTGATTCATGGGGTTTTTTTTGGTGAGGATTGAATGAGATAATGCATATCAAGTGCCTAGCAGTGGCTGATACTAAAGGTGAACTATTGATATTGTTATTGTTACCCAGCAAATTTCCTTCCATCAAATTTGTCTTAAATTTAAGAAAAGTCTTAATTCCTTTCTTGTTCTACATTAAAATGAACCCCTTCAGTGTCCATTTCCATGTCACCACTTTCTTTTACTTTTGGATCTTCCCAACAGTGTCAGTGGCTTTTGTTTTTCTCTGTTTCTCTTTCATTTTCTTAAACATGTGGTAAGAATTGAGTCATGCATCACTATGAATAATTAGCAAGTAGAACCAATCACAGCTCTGTTTCTTCTGGGCAGCGATGACAGTTTGTACCATTTACAGAACATTAACTACGTGTTGGGCACTCTTCTAAGGGTTTTGGGCACGTTCACTAATTTCACCATTACAAGAACACCATGAAATAGGTGCTATCGCTCTCCATTTTACTGATGAGGAAACTGTGGCACAAAGTAAATAATCTGCCCATGATCACACAGCTTAGCAGAGCCAAGTGGTCTGCCTCCAGAATTTACACTTTTAACCAATACATTATAGTGCCCCACTAGAGGAATATTAGGAGTTAGAAAACTGCAGTACAGTGACACTTAGACTTGCAGGATTTGCCCTACAGAGTGAAAATGCAGGCATAGTGATTTTGCAAAGATCGAAGCAGGTTGAACATAGGTGCTTCCTATGACCATAAAATGTGTTGCTCCATCCCAGGCTTTTTCTATCTCACGTAAAGTGAAGAGCCCTGGTCAATGGACCTTAAGGAGTCTGACACCTTGCCTGTGATATTTTCCTATTTCATCCTACATAAATTCTAAAAGGCCCTGATATTTTCTTTGTTCATTTGTAGCCATTATGTGTGTGTATTTTCTTTAAATCATTTTTCACACCAGTGCATTTCTTGATAAACAGGGTCAACATATAGACTTTGCTTCAAATCATCTTCAGAAAGACACAGGCACTCTGATAATTTGTTCTTATTGAATTGAAAAGCCTTTGGGAAGGGCTGGTTTGTTAGCTCAGTTGGTTGAAGTGCAGCCTTGTAATACCAAGGTCCAAGGGTTTGGATCCCCATATCAGCCTGCAAACTCCCCTACCTGCCCCCCCCCCCCCCCCCCCCCCCCCCCCCCCCCCCCCCCCCCCCCCCCCCCCC
>NW_007726658.1:444130-452820 GCF_000696425.1 Galeopterus variegatus
CCCCCCCCCCCCCGCAAAGCCTTTGGGAAATCATGGCTGAGAGAAATCTCTAATTCTGGTTTGTCAACAGAAGATCAGTTAAGAATTTGGTTACTCTTTCCTTCAGAATTTTTGGAAACTTGGCTTAGCAGGACCCCTCACTAATAAAGGGATAAGACATCAGGGTGGCTTCTTTGGTCATGAAAATACAGATTTTCTGTAGTCAGTAACAGCAGGAACCATTATTTTTGCCTCATTTCTTACCACATTGTATTCAAACATAAGTGCCCTCAGTTTAATTGAAAACAAGATTTTTAAATTTGTATCTTTAGGTCCTGGCTTCTTTAGGGTTGGGACTTACATACTCTTGGAATTTGTTGGCTAGAGTTTTAAAACAGATGGCCGCATGATTTTCTTCCTCTAAGAAACTTGCTTGGTTGTTTGTCTTCTTGTTCTCATGGTAACAAAAGAAGGATGTTAACATTTTTTTCTCATAAAGTAAAATCAACAGAGCTGTCAGACAGTTGCAGCTGTTTGATGAAGCCTTGACCTTTGGTTGAATTTTTCTAGTTTGTGTTAATGGATTCTTATTACATTCTTATTACATTGTTGTTTTTATGACATCTGGTAAGAAAAATAACCTAGAAGGAGTCCTCTTTTTTTTTGCATATAGCCTATTAAATAATTTTTCATTGCTATAAGAAAATAAAACTTTCCCTGTACCTTGTTTTTATGACATCTGGTAAGAAAAATAACCTAGAAGGAGTCCTCTTTTTTTTGCATATAGCCTATTAAATAATTTTTCATTGCTATAAGAAAATAAAACTTTCCCTACAATATGAAATTCTTGATAATGAAGCCAATGTTATGACTCAGATAGATGGAACATGCCTGGGACCATGGTAGATTACCTTCAAGTGTTACAGAATTATCATCTCAGAATTTCTGAAAATATTTCATTGCATTTTATTTTCAGCCAGTAAGTATGATATGGAGGCAGAGACACTTAAAAGGAATCTTGCTAGAGTGCCAACTGAGAGTTTTGAATGTAAAATGTCACTAATTTTATATTTGAAGTGTGTATACCCTCATTCCTTGAAACAGGGTAAAGTTTTATCTACCACTGAATGGCTGAGCATAGGTTCTATAAAGAGTTACTTATGGTTCCACATGCATAAGCATGTAAAGTTGTAGGATCCTGGGAACCTACATTTAAAGATGTTTAATTATTGAGGTCTAAATGAAAAGAAAATCAAGAGTTTATAAGCAAATCTCTGGATTTCATATTGTCTTTTCCTGTAGCCAATAAGCACAGAGTCTAGATAGACACAATTGTACAATCATGGCTGTTCACAGATGATGAAAAAAGTGCTGCAACATAGCTAGTGTTATGGGAAATCTGAGAACGGAATGGTCATTTGCAATAAGAGAGAATTCCTAGTGTACCCAAGCCCATTTTTGAACTGATAATTATTCCCATTCATGGATTATCTACCACAGTTGATGTCTTTTTTGTTGTTGCTGTTGTTTTGAATAATTTTGCAACTTGCTTTGCTAAAAGAAAATAATTGTAAATTTGTGAGTGAAATTAGATTTGTTTTTGTTCCCAAATGAGATGTCTACGAATAAGCCAGGCTAAAACAGCAAGAAATAAATGTATCCATTCTCGGAGTTATCTGGAAATATTGAAGGTGGTGTTGGATGAGCTACTTCCAAGTTGACTATGATGAAGCATGAAACACGTATTTAGTGTGATTTCCTTGCACTGGAGGATATTAGGTGAAATCTCTTTACTGATATTATATTTTACAAAATCTCTTATCACACATCATAAGGTCTATTATAATGATGATATAGGACAATTGTTATTATGGAGGTG
This sequence comes from Galeopterus variegatus, assembly GCF_000696425.1. Lineage (NCBI taxonomy): Eukaryota > Metazoa > Chordata > Mammalia > Dermoptera > Cynocephalidae > Galeopterus > Galeopterus variegatus. The sequence continues at coordinate 445,989 of NW_007726658.1, forward strand.
TACCTCAAATCCAGATGGAAATTTTTGACTGACCTGATGTACATGATGGTTGCACAGCTTGGTCGTATATATTGGAGGACATTTTCTACCATTTTATCATTCTATATCATTTTATGTCAGCTTGGAAGTTTGCTCAAACCAAACAGACATTTTCATGTCTGACAAAGAAAGCCTGAATAACACAATAACTGTAAGTCTGAGCTTCGGCGTCAAATAGACTCAAATTCAAATTCTGTTTATGCCACTTAGCAGCTTTGTGATTTTTGGCAAGTACTTAAATTCTCTAAGCGTCAAACTCTTGTGTGGAAAAAGAAGTGGAGTTATATTTTTTTCAGAAGGTTTTTGTGAGGATCAGGGACATAATCCAGGTAAGGTGCTTAGTACATTGCCTGGTTGTTAGCAAGCACTCAAAAAATGTTGGTTAAAGCAACTATGATGAAGAAAGTTAGAATTTAGCTCATTTGGTCTTTTCTTCTTTCAATGTGGAAGGTATTTCTGTTGTTAAAGAAAAATTCATTCAGATGCTTGTTAAATGCAAATAAGGAAGACTTTATTACAGAAGGGAACTACTGCAATGGGGTTTTGCAATAGGGGAGAGAGATTGAACTCAACTTTGAATAGAACACGGGCAAGTGGGAATTTGTGGCCAAGAAGTAGTATGTGGGTCCAAGAAGTAGGATGGAAATCTACTAAGAGGAAATATCAAGTCTAGGGAGATTCTTGCTAGGCTGACTCTACAGTGTTCTTGCTGAAGGCAGGCAATGGTGATAAGATATTGAGGATGGGGGATGAAGAATTTGATCAGATATCAAGGGCGATCAAATACCAAGGACAGGAAATGAAAAATTTGATCAAATATCAAGATTGGGGGATTTTTGCTAAACTGACCTTGTAGTATTTATATCCAAACTGAACTAAGATGAACAGGGACAGAGTCCGAGTTTGAAGCCTAGTAGCAAAGAGGGCTCAGAGTAGCCTGACTCAAGTTTGGAGAAGAGAGTCTTTGTCACTGACATAAGGGACATAAATATTGTACAAGACATAAACACCAACTAACACTTACTGAGTGCCTTATGGGTATAATGCACTGTGTCAGGCACTTAATGATTGTTAATTGTTTTATTTAATCCTTACAACAATTCTAAAGAGTAGGTACTATTACTCTCATTTTACAAACAAGGAAATTGAGGTTCAGAATGATGAAGGAACCTTCACAAGATTACCTCCAGGTAGACTAAGAAAGCTGTAATTTGAATTCAGAATTTTCTGACTTGAGGGGGTGGAGCAAGATGGCCAACTAGAAAAAGACATTGCTTGTCTCTCCCACAAAGACAGAGAATGCATCAAATGTGCAGCTTCACTAAGATGAGAAAAATGAAAGGAGGGAGCTAGAACATAGCAAGGGAGCAGTGGAGACATTGAGTGCAGAAACTCAGGATAGTTACAAAGAGAACAGAAAAATTCTCAGCTACTACCACCCCATCCCCCAACCTGGAGTGGTGGGGACTCAGGTGTTTCTGATTGTGGGAAGGTGAGTGGACACACAGGGGAATCTGAGCTGCCCTTGCAGCTCTGCACTTGGTGTCAGAAACTGCTGCAGGTACACATGGCTGGGTTGGCTTGGGGAGGGACACACATGGAGCCACCCCTTCCCCTCAGGTCCCAGATTGTTGCAGTGAGCTTGAGACTGGGATCACTCACCCAGAGTGCCCCACTTCAACAGTGGTGCTGCAGAACATCCCAGTGTCCCTCCTGAGAGTACAAGTCCTACACACAAATCCAGTGACCCCACTCAGTGTCACCCACTTCAACAGAGAAGCTACTGAGTACCTCAGTTCCTCTCCTGGGGATAGAGGGCTCTGCCCAGAGCTCCAGTGACACCATTGAGTCACCCACTCTACATCAGGGGCTGCTGAGAACTCCATTATCCCTTTAAAGCCTAAGTTCCCAATCTTGACCCTGAGGAACCCCACTTAGGGTTGTCCACTAAAGCTGAGGACCATCAAATCACCACAAAGTACCTATCAAGATCACAGGACTCTAGCCAGGGTGCCAGTGAGGCTACTCAGGGTCACCCACCTCAGCCAGTGAGTGACAGGGCAAACTGGAGCTTCTCCCCAAAACTTGAGATCTGGCCCTCAACCTTGATGGCCCAACCTAGTGTCACTCATTTCAGCAAGGAACTAGTGAGTGCCCCAGTGCCTAGGCCATGGAGGCACTCAGACAACTTTGAAGTTGAATATGGTTGAAGTAGCCACAAAGAGACTACACTACAATGTTTTCCCAGGACTAAAACTAAAACACCTTACCCAATGGTCAATATAAAACACATCTACAGGAGGGAATTTCTCTCCTCAAAAGCCACCCTTGAGTATTAGAAGTAGCAACTGCTCAACCAGATACCCAGACATCAACTTGATATTACACCCCTAAAGGAATACAATAATTCTCTAGTGCCAGCCCCCAAACAAAAGGAAAACTGTGAAATGCTTAAAAAGGAATTTTAAGCAGCAATATTAAGGAAATTCAATGAGATACAAGAAAACTCAGATTGATGACACAATGGAAAAAAAAAATCCTAGATCTAAAGGAGGAACATCATAAAGTGATAGGCAACATAAAAAAGAATGTAGCAGAACTCTTGAAACTGAAGGATTCATTCAATGAAATAAAGAAAGAAATACAACTGAGAGCTTAAGCAACAGGCTAGAGCAAGCAAAGAAAGAATTTGTGATTTCAAAGGCAGAATTCTTAAAATAATCCAGGCAGACCAAAAAAAAAAAAAAAAAAAGAATTTAAAAAAACCTGGAAGAGCTGTCAGACAACCTTAAGCATGAAAACATCGAATTATAGTTTTTCTGGAATGGAAGGAGAAAGGAAAAGGCAATAAAAACCTATTCAACAAAATAATGGATGGAAACTGCCAAGGTATTGGGAGAGATGTGGACTTCCAGATCCCAGAAGCTCAAAGATCCCCAGTCAGATTCAATGCAAAAAGGTTCTGTCTGAGGCACATTGTAATTAAACTATTAAAAGTCAAAGAAAAAGAAAGAATCCTAAAAAAAAAAGCAAGGGAAAAGCATCTGGTCACCTATAAGGGAGTCCCCATCATACTAACAGCAGATTTCTCAGGAGAAACCTCATGGGCCAGGAAAGAATGGGATTTTATATTCAAAGTAACAAAAGAAAAAAACAAAAAACAAAAATGCCAGTCAGGAATACTATAACTGGCAAGGCTATCCTTCAGAAATGAAGGAGAAATAGCTTAATTCCCAGACAAATAAAAACTGTGGGAGTTCATTACCACATGACCAGCCCTACAAGAAATACCCAGGGGAGCCCTGCATCTGGAATCCAAAAAATGACAATGATCACCATGAATGCACAAGAAAGAACAAAACCCATTGGTAGAGCAGATATGTAAAACAGAAAGAGAATGAAACTGTATTTAACCATTTCAAAAAACCAACATAAAATGAAGGTGAACAATAAAAGGGAAAGAAAAAAGCAGAAGATATTTAAATCGATAAAATGCCAAGAATAATACAATACCTTTGAGGAACAATTCTAAATGTAAATAGATTGAATTCCCCACTCCAAGGACATAGGTGTGCTGAATGGATTAAAAAACTAGACCCAACTATTTGCTCATTACAAGAAACTCACCTCACTTGTAAAGACTCACACAGATTAATAGTGAAGGGATGGAAAAATACATACCACACAAATGGAAACCAAAAATGAGTAGGAGTAGCTATTCTTATATCAGACAAAATAGATTTTAAACAAAAACTATAAAAAAGAGATGAAGAAGGTCATTATATAATGATGAAGAGATCTATTTAGCAGGAGGATATAACAATCGTAAATATATATATATATATATATATACATCCAACACTAGAGCACCCAGATTTATGAAGCAAACACAATTAGACCTAAAGAGAGAGAGATATGCCAACACAATAATAGTTAGTGACCTCAACACCCCCTCTAAACATTGGAAAGGCCATCTAGACAACAAGTCAACAGATAAACACAGGATTTAAACAACACTTTAGACCAACTGGACTTAGCAGACATCTACAAGACATTTAATCCAAGAACTACAGAATATACATTCTTCTCATTAGCACATAGAACATTCTCCAGGATAGACCACATGTTAGGTCACAAATCAAGTCTCAAGAAAGTTTTAAAAACTGAAATTATTTCAATTGTCTTTTCAGACCACATGGATTAAAACAAGAAATCAATAACAAGTTAAACTTTGGAAACTACACAAATACATGGAAATTAAACAACATACTCCTGATTAACTTATAGATCCAAGAAGACATTAAACAGGAAATCAAAAAATTTCTTTAAACTAATGAAAACAGCCACACATCATATCAAAATCTATGGGGTACTGCAAGAACAATAAATAGAGGGAAGTTAATTGCTATAAATGCTTACATCAAATGAATAGAGACTCTAATAAACAACCTAACACTACAGCTAAAAGAACTAGAAAAATAAGAACAATGCAATCCCAAAGTTAGTAGATGGAAAGAAACAATTAGGAACAGAACAGAACTAAATGAAATAGATATGAAAAAAAGATTTAAAAAATCAATGAAAAAATGTTGATTTTTTTTGAGAGGATAAAATAAACAAACCGTTAGCTAGACTAACTAGAAAAAGGAGAGGAGACCCAAATAAAAAAATCAGAAATGAAAAAGGAGACATTACAACCAAATACTACAGAAATACAAAGAATCATTAGAGACAATTATGAACAACTGTATGTCAACAGATTTGAAAAGGAAATGGATGAATTTCTGGACAAATACAAACTACCAAGACTGCACCAAGAAGAAATAGAAAACCTGAACAGATCAATAATAAGCAATGAGATTGAAGCAATAATCAGCAGTCTCCCATCAAAGAAAAGCCCAGGACTGGATGGCTTCACTGTTGAATTCTACCAAACTTTAAAAGAAGAACTAACACCAATCCCTTTCAGACTATTCAAAGAAATTGAAACAGAAGCCATTCTCACAAACTTGTACTATGAGTTCAGCATCACCTTGATACCAATACCAGACAAAAATACAATGAAGAAAGAAAGCTACAGGCCAATACCCTTGATGAACATAGACACAAAAATCCTCAATAAAATATTAGCAAACAATACAGCAGCACATCAAAAATATTATACATCATGATCTAGTGGGGTTCATCCCAGGGATACCCCTTGATGAACATAGACACAAAAATCCTCAATAAAATATTAGCAAACAGAATACAGCAGCACATCAAAAATATTATACATCATGATCTAGTGGGGTTCATCCCAGGGATACAAAATCATTCCAACATACACAAATCAATAAACATGTACACCACATCAACAAAATCATGAGATTTTGTAATCATAAGGACAAAAACCATGTGATGATCTCAATAGACACAGAAAAGCATTTGACAAAATTCAACACCCCTTCATGATACTTTCAAGAAATTAGGTATAGAAGGAAAGTATCTTAAAACAATATGACAAACCCACTGCCAATATCATACTAAATGTATAAAATAGTTTTCAGCTTTTCCTTTAAGAACAGGAACAAGAGAAGGATGCCCACTCTCACCACTATTTAACATAGAATTGGAAGCATTGGTTACAGCAAACGGGCAAGAGAAAGAAATAAGGGGCATCCAAATTGTAATAGACAAAGTCAAATTGTTCCTGTTTGCACATGACATGATCCTATAAAACAAAAACCTAAAGACTCTACTAAAAAACTCTTAGAGCTGTTAAAATAATTTAGTAAAGTTGCAGGATACAAAACCATTATACAAAAATTTGTAACATTTTTTTTAACTCCAACAACAAATAGCAGAAAAAAAAAATCAAGACAGTGATCCCATTTACAATAGTCACCAAAATAATAAAATATCTATGAATAGATTTAACCAAGGAGGTGAAAGATCTCTTCAATCAGAACTAGAAATCATTGCTGAAAGAAATTGTAGAGGGCACAAAAAGATGAAAAGACTTTCCATGTTCATGGGTTGGAAGAATAAACGTTGTGAAAATGTCCATAGTACCCAAAATGATGTACAGATTCAATGAGATCCCCATCAATATTCCAATGGAATTCTAATAACATTTATCACAGAAAAAAAAAGTCCTAACATTCATATGGAACAACAAAAGATCCTGAATAGCCAAAGCAATGCTGAGCTAATAAATAAATAAATAAATAAATATAAAGACAGAGGCATTACACTACCTGATTTTGAACTATACTACAAAGCTATAGTAATCAAAATAGCATGGTAGTGGCATAAAAACAGACACATGGAACAACGAAACAGAACTGAGAACCCTGAAATCAATCCATGTATTTACAGCCAACTGATCTTTGACCAAAGCACCAAGAACATTCATTGGGGAAAGGATAGGCTCTTTAATAAATGGTGCTGGAAAAACTGGATATCCAAATGTAGAAGAATGAAACTAGATCTGTACCTCTTGCCACACACCAAAATCAACTTAACAAGGGTCAAACACTTAAGTATAAGACCTAAAATTATAAAACTCCTAGAAGAAAACATAGGGGAAACACTTCAGAATGTTGGGCTGGGCAAGGACTTTATGAATAAGACCTCAAAAGCACAGGCAATGAAAGAATAAAATAAACAAATGAGATTATATCAAATTAAAAAGCTTCTGTACAGCAAATGAAACAATTAACAGTGAAAATACAAACTACAGAATGGGAAAAAATATTTGCAAACTATACTTCTTTTTTTTTTTTTTTTTTTTTTTTTTTTTTTTTTCCGT
>NW_007726658.1:453820-462358 GCF_000696425.1 Galeopterus variegatus
GTGTCCGGCAACGGATCGCAACCCTCAGTGTTGCCCCCATACCGGACCAGGGACTGGCAACGGGATCGCAACCCTTGGTGTTGCTCCCGCGCCTCGCTCAGCCAGTGAGCGGGAACCGGTCCGTATGTGGGATCCGAACCCTCAGGCGGGAGCGCCACCATGCTTCCCAAGCGGTGCACTATCCATTGCGCCACCGGGCCAGCCCGCAAACTATACTTCTGACAAGGGACTAATATCTAGAACATATAAGGAACTCAAACAACTTAGTAAAAAAAATCTGATTAAAAAATGGATGAAGGAGCTGAATATACATTTCTCAAAGGAAGACATACAAATGGCCAATAGGTACATGAAAAAAATGCTTGACATCACTAATTATCAGGGAGATTCAAATCAATACCACACTGAGATATCATCTCACCCCTGTTAAACTACCTATTCTCAAAAGACAGAGAATAACAAACACTGCAAGGATGTGGAGAATGGGGAACTTTTCTACACTCTTTGTGAAACTGTAAATTATTACAGCCATTATGGAAAACAGTATGGAGTTTCCTCAAGCAACTACAGACAGAACTGCCATACAATCCATCAATCTCAACTGCTGGGTATAAGCCCAGAGGAATGGAAATCATGTTGAAGGTATACCTGAACTCTCATGTTTATTTCAGCTTTATCTACAATAGCCAAGAACCAAAATGTCCATTGATGTACAACTGGATAAGGAAAATGTGGTATACATACACAATGGAATACTACTCAGCCATAAAAAAGAATGAAATTCTGCCATTCACAGCAACATGGATGAGCCTGGAGAAAATTGTGTTAACAGAAATAAGCCAGGCAAAGAAAGAAAAATACTGCATGTCCTCACTCACAAGTGAGAGCTAACAAACAAACAAACAAACAAATAAATAAATAAGAAAGAAAGAAAGAGTGATAAAGAACAATCACAATAAAACGTTGAACTTTCAGAAGGAGAGAAGAGAACTGTGGTTACTAGGGGTGGGAAAGGAGGAGTGTGGGAATGTTAGGGAGGAATTGGTTAATGGACACAAAGAATGATTCTATTCTTTAATAATGAATATGCTAATTATCTTGATTTGATCATCATTCATATCTTGTACACAGTTATTGATATTCAACTCTGTACCCCACAAATATGTATAATTGGTTATGTTCCAATTTCAAAAAAAGAATTTTCTGACACCATGAACCACTATTAAGGGGCACTGATGCACGTGTGGCTGTATGGTGGATCTTACCTTCAGTGCTTAGCAAATGTTCCAATTTCAAAAAAAGAATTTTCTGACACCATGAACCAGTATTAAGGGGCACTGATGCACGTGTGGCTGTATGGTGGATCTTACCTTCAGTGCTTAGCAAATATTTACGGCGAATGTGAATTAATGAATACCTGTGAGAATGGCAAGTTATAATTGTTTTCGATAGGTTCAGATGAATTTCAAATGCTGCAAAAATTAATTTATGATAACAAGGTCAAGGCATGGACCACTTGTAAATCTCTTTGCCCTAAGTACCATAGTGGCAGAAATCACAAGATTTCATGCTTCTTTTAAATTATACTATTGCTTTGGAGATCACAGGGCTTCAATATTTGAGGATGCTGATCACCTGCCGTCTGACTTGGATGAATCTGAGACCCACTTATCTTTGTTATGGCCACAGCTCATCTTGAAAGCCAGTGGAGTCATCTCCTTGAAAAAGAAAAAATGAGAGATGTGAAGAATCTGGCTGTATGTATGTGTATGTGTGTTGTGCCTACAAGCACTTTAAAAATGTGGTAAACAGATATAGTACACGTAAGGAAGTCTGTCATTGAGAAAACATCTTGGGTGTGTTTCCCCCTCCCTTTGTGGAATTCTGTGGATTTATATTTATTTTTCATGAGCCATTTTCCTCTTTTTACAGACTTCCCTGAGCAGCCATAGGACCACCGATTTACGGAATGTGATCTGATGCTGCATTTTATATGCAGCAAAGAACCTTCCAATATTGTTTTAAAACAGGCACAATGTACAGTTTCAAGGGGAGGACTTTTAAGTATTTTTTTCAGAGTTAGGTCAAATCTCTTAAATTGGGTTTTATTCTATTTTAAAATTTGACTTTAAGACTCAATACTTCCGTGTTAGCTGCATTTCCCTGGGTCAAATTTAATCCCAGCCTCTCTTCTGAATAATTTCAACTTTTGTTATAACACAGAAGAAACAAAATTCTTAACTCCATGGAAGTCACCGAAGAATATTTTAGGGAGAGTTCAGAAGTCCTCACTGGGATATAGGTTTGTGATTTCTCTACTTCTTAAGAATTTTTCTAAAACTTGATATAGAGTCTAAATCACAGTAGATGCTTCATGAATACTTGTTGATTGAATTAATGGATGAATTTTGGCCATAAACTAAAATGTTCCTGAGCCTATGACAGGGAAAACTTCAATTCTCCTTTGTTTAGGTTAGTTAATAGAGTTGCTCTAAAGATATATAAAAGTCAATAAAACATGAATGAATAATTTACAAACATTTATATTTCAGTGTTAGGAAATATGGTAAGATTAGGAAACCAGTTAAGACAATGATTTGTACAGAATTGACTGGTTCAGACAATGAAAACTTCACAGATTACAGTTTAACAAGATTAAATGTCACATTTAACATACGTACATGACAGACAATGCTTCTGATTTTGATATTAACATACCACCAATTATACATAAGAAATATTGCCAGTTCAATTTGGGGTTATGAAATATATAATTTTTTGATAAGACATTTCAAATTACAACATATCTCAGGCAGCATGCAGGAAAAGTCATTTATTGTACATTTGTTAGGACGCACCTTGCAACAAGCTTCTAGGTTTTGGTGGTTAGATCAAGAATACAGAAACCATTGAGATGATGGTACGGTTGAAATCAGCAGTTGTGTTTACTGGCTGAGAGCATTTCTGCTAAAAATAAAATGCTCTGAATTCATTCACTAACAAAATGCACAGTGATCATAAACTCGATTCTTTAAAAATTGTTTTTCACAATTAATTCTTATTTATTGGTGATATAGCAGCTGCAGGAAATCTGAATTCTGAGAGCTGGTTGTACATAACAGCAGAAACTTATTCTTCTGTGGGCTCACATGATTACAACAAAGATGCTTACCATTTGAAATCACAGATTTTAACAGTGCTATACAAACATCACAAATATTTGGTGTTTCAGACTGTTAACAAATATTATGTTGTGGTTATTTCACAAAGAGACTAGATTAACAGGCAGTGTAAATCACATATATCTTAAGATTTTAAAAATACATTTTATACATTAGCTTTCTAATTTCTTCACTAGCATTTCATTTTGGTGTTTTTTTGTCTTTATACTTACAGTCCTTACAGAAGCTATGAACCTCTGGCTCATGCCAAGAAAGTCAATAGGATTGATATTTCCCCACAGGGATATGGCTGAGTGTACATTGAATCACAGTCAACAAAAGCAACATTTAACTTATAACACATTATTTTAAAAATTCAGATAAAATCTAATTATTTTAAAGAGCAGTTTGAACAAAACTATAGGAATCAAAAATTTTATTTACAGAACATTTGAATGTATTTTTAAATGGCTAGTTCTTGCTAACTGCACAAATGAAATATCTTTGTTGTATATAGTCTGTTAACCTTCAGTGAAATATTGTTAGACCTTTGAGTTATCTTACATGATACGGTTAGCTGAAAGAAGTAGATGGTAATTTCCATCCACTCAAGGTACTTGAAAAGGAATGCTTTAATGTCTCCCATGTTAGACAAGATTTGTCATTAATGTTGGTGCCTTTAATTCAAAAGGGTTAGCTCAAATTCCTGAAATGTAATATAGTGCAGTATAAGAATTATAGGAAAATACTGATAAATTTATCATATGTTGGAACTCTAATCTAGAATTGTGTAGTTGATCCAAGTCATTATACTTCTCATTTCCAAGGCTTCTGTGTATTTCATTGGCTTGAAAAATATTTTCCTTGGTCCTTAGAAATACAAAATATTGATTTTCAAAACTTAGAGGACGATACGGTGTTTCTTACAACCATATTCATAATAAAAGAAGATAATCTATATTTTAGAGATCATTAAACAATAGTCTTTGGCAGAAGACTTTATAAATAACTTCCTTTACTTTTACCATTTCATTCAGGCCATTTTCCTTTTTGATGATACCAGGTATATGGTCACTTATTCTCTACTATAGGTTATTAAGAAAACATCACAATTTTAAAAATATTTCAGTTTAGCACATATTTTTGAAAGTTAAATTCCAAGTGTATTGATTCATTGATACTAGAGAAGATACTTCACACAGGCATTTCTAACAGTGTTGCTTAATATCATAATTTCATCAATATGGTTAGCAAAGAGGGTATGTATATTTTTATTCTCCAGCAAATTTTTTCACTGAAGCACACTGAAAGAATGCACTGAAATCTTTTAAGTTATTATATATTGTGTTTCCAACAAAATGAGTAATGCATGACGCATACACCTTTACGTGTATCTGCGTATATGCATGGGTGTGTGTGTGCGTGCTCAAAATGGCAAGTCTTAGAGATTACATTCGTTGAAAGAATAAAAACTGAAAAATTCTGTTATGTATCCAAGTGTATTCCTGACATACCACCACTCAGGAATTTCGGAGTGTAGTGAAGTTATTTTAAAACAGCTTTAGACATGTGAACAAGCTCCAGGGTCAACTAGAGGAGCATTAGGATTGCTTACTTCATTTTAAAGGTAAGATCTCTTTCTTTCCATTTTTGCCTCCCTTCCACTCTCCCCCTCTCTGTCTTTGAAGGTTTTCTGAGATGGATCCTTTATTTATTTATTTATTTATTTATTATTTTTTATTTATTTATTTTTTGTCTTTTTGTCTTTTTTTCATGACCGGCAACGGATCGCAACCCNATTTTTTATTTTATTTTTTTTTGTCTTTTTGTCTTTTTTTCATGACCGGCAACGGATCGCAACCCTCAGTGTCGCGCCCGCACCAGACCGGGACCAGCAACGGGATCGCAACCCTCGGTGTTGCCCCCGCTCCTCGCTCAGCCAGTGAGCTGCCGGTCTATATGTGGGATCCAAACCCTCAGCGGGAGCGCCACTGCGCTTCCCAAGTGGCGCACTGTAGCAGTGCGCCACCGGGCCGGCCCCGGATCCTTTAAACTGTGAGTACAGGATGTGAACAGACTATTCTTTCCTTTCTCGTCCTGTGTGGGGAATTCAAGATCACCTCTTAGGGAGAGGAGGTTTTTGGCACGATGAAAGTTTCGCTTCTCTTTATGAATTTACTGTTGTGCTGGCTCAGGACGAGTTCAGTTTACTATCAAAATTATCCACTGACCTTATTCAGTGGAAAAGAATTGCCATCAGTAACCATCAAAGACTAGAGAGAAGTTCTAGATTTGTTGCCTATCTGAGTTCTCCCTTCTCACCTGACCCTCTGAGAACACCCACCATGTCCCAGAGTAGTGTTTTGTGCATATATACAGTATATACAATACGCCAGCTCCTTCTCTTACCCTTGTCTAGGAAGCTACCTATGTCTCCTCAATGTGAGCTTCCTACTGTCTACAAAAATTAATAGATGAAACCCGGGAAGTCCCGTTGTAATAACAGTTGTGCCAACAATTATTATGGCTTATTGGAATAGTGTTAAGTTGCACCATGGACCTATGAAAATCACCATGAATGGCACTGAAAGGCAAAGCCGTTGGGGGATAAAAACAATGACCTGTTGCCTTCCAACATAAAGGCCTTTTAAAAGTACCACATAAATAAGGGTCTTTAGAGTATGTAACATTTTTCCTAAACTTTTCTGAGAGAAATTTAAACCCAGGCTTGTTTCAAGATTGCAATACTTGAGCCAATAACACAACCAATGGATTGGGGACAAAGGCAAGCTGCCACTGTAATTTCAACTGGGATTTAAGAGCTTCTGTAAAAAACCCGCTGTGGGGTATAAAGTCTGGAGGGAGGTCAAGCCTCCAGATCTTTTGTGACAGATCTGAGTGAATCCCAGTCAGTCTGATCCAGCCCTTTCCCCACAAAGATGTACCTCCCGTCCCCAAAGCATTCAGACATTGGTGATTATTCTGAGAAGCATCTTCTTGTAAGTCTTTAACCTTGAGTAAAAAGCAGGATGTGCAAATGGAAATGTGCAGGATGGTGGAGACAGAGGCAGGAGGAACTGTGCTTTACCTGCAGCTATCTGGAGATCAGACATGGGGTAAGACAGTGGGGAAAGAGCTAGTGAGAAATGCCCTCAGAGACAGAAATGGACACCCAAAGGCTCAAGCTTTGACCAGCAACAGGAGAGGAACATGGATTTCACAGAAACAGGTCGAACACAGTTTGATATGTCAATCATGATAATTCCTGAAAAAGATCTGCCATTCCAAAATATCTGACAAGTTTGGCTTCTAAAGGAGGTCTGGAGTAACAATTATAGTATTTCACTCCAGAATATCATTATTGAGCTTACATTTTAGGCCTCATTTTGCATACTTTGAATTACTTTTCTGGATCAAAAGGAAGGGTCAAATACATATGAGTGTTTTAAGTACCCATAAATGTGACATTTTCAGGAGAGATTTAAGAAAACATAACACACACGCACACACACACAATACACAATCTTAAGTTCTCTTTTCAAGCATTTTTATAAGCAAAGTCATTTGCTGACTCTCCACTCCAGTTTTGTACCAATTCAAATGAGAAACCCTAGAAAGGAGCTCCCAGGGGGCTTGGGGTGATGTCTACATTATCTGTGATTTTCAAGCTTTATGAGCCATGTGAGACTTTGAAAACATCTTCTAACACCAAAACTCACTCATAACCAGTAGTCCTTTTAGCTCGGTCAGCACATACCCATTCTTCAAATCAGTAGACTATGTCATTCACTACTGTTACACAATGGTTCAGTATTAAGGCAAAAGGGCCTGAGCTAATCAACTAAGGGAAAGTTGTCCAAGGTCATTTTTTAGGCCCTGGGGTGCTTAGGCAAAGCAGATCAGTGGTTGGTTTTTAAAAGAACTAGAAAAGTTGATTAGAAGTCTCTCTGGAGAGCCTACCTGAAGTTCAGTTATATCAGAAAAAAATATTTGTAAGAATTAATTTTCCTTCAAATCATTTTTTAAGTCTGAATGATGGACATTTCAGTGTAAATATCTGAATGTATTGTGCCTAGAAGGAAACTACCGTTTAAGCTTTTAAGCTTCCTCGTGGGAGGAAGCAGAGTTCAACACTGGGTGACGTTGGCTCTTCTTGGCCACACAGAGCACTGTGTAAGCAGATCGGTGGTTCTCAAACTTGAGCACGTGTCAGCATCATCCAAAGGGCTTGTTAAAACCCATATTGATGGACCCACTCTCAGAATTTCTGACTCGTAGATCTGGACTGGCTCTCAGGTGGGACTGGATAATTTGCGCATCTAACAAATTTCCAAGTTGTTGCCTATGCTGCGTGTCTGGACACCAAGCTTTAGGAATCACTATAATGGCTTATTCTAAAACACACTGTAGTTGCCCAAATCACCTTAACTGCATTCCCAGAACAAAGCTTTTCCAAGGGGATGTGATAGTCAATATTGGATTTTTTTCCCCAGACGTTCTTATAATGCAGATAAGGCACAGAGTCTACTGGTGCTAGTTTAATCATAGAGTATCTTCAGGTATAGACGTTTCAGTACCATATCAACATAGCAAAACTGTAAGTAAAATATGATTCAAACACATGCTCTAATCTATGAACTTCCTATGAAAAGAATATAATTTTTTATTAAGTGTGAGTCTCTAAAAGTCTATTTGTGGATGGCCTCTCTCCATAGGGATTATTTTAGTAACAGCATTAAAATTTTCTCCTCCCACGGAGGTGATATTCTCTGTCATCTCAGAATGATTAACATAACAGCTAGGGCCGGCCCGGTGGCGCACTGGATAGTGTGCCGCTTGGGAAGCGCGGCGGCGCTCCCGTCCAAGGGTTCGGATCCCACATACAGACCGGCTCCCGCTCACTGGCTGAGCGAGGCGCGGGAGCAACACCGAGGCTTGCGATCCCGTTGCCGGTCCCCGGTCCGGTACGGGGGCAACACTGAGGGTTGCCATCCGTTGCCGGACACGGAAAAAAAACAAAAAAAAAAAAAAAAAAAAAAAAAAAAAAACCATAACAGCTAAATTTGTTCTGAACTGAACACAAAGGTTTGTTGACTTGACTTTTCTAAGAGAATCCTTTTTAAAGTATTTCGAATGCAAGGACCTATATAAAAAAGTAAACACGGAAAGAATGTCAAGGGACAATCCATGAAATCCAGTCGGTGAAGGATGAAGTTGAACAAGCTGTCAGCGCACGTAATTAGAGATTGTGGTTTGTTTGACTAATAGGTGGACCTGGTCAATTCAAGAGGCGGGATTGGGAGAAGGAGTTGAGGAAGAAGAAGACATGAGTTTGTGTGAATGAGCAGCTGCCTGTGTCGGGGGGGGGGGGGGGGGG
>NW_007726658.1:463358-481222 GCF_000696425.1 Galeopterus variegatus
GGGGGGGGGGGGGGGGGGGGGGGGAGGCTCAATCTATTCACAGGTTCTCTACCTTAAGCAAGCACTTGCCGCTGATTGACAGCACTGCCAGGATTGCTTCAGGCAGTCATCAGCAGAAAATGCTTATGCTGCATATTTGCTTAAAAAAAGATAGAAAAACCTATCTTTTCAATTTAATGTTTCCCAATCAAATCTGAAATGGGGGTCAAATTCAACGCGAGGGATTTATTGAAATATAAAAATACGATGCCTACTGCCACCGAACAGCAGCTCTGTATAAACTTTAAAAGGAGAGCAGGAAAAGTAATTTTATCCCTAGGTAGAGGTTATAGAAATTATTAAAGTTATAACAAAAATATTATTTATTTTAATTTTCTCTCTCAACATTGAGGCTCACAGGATCACTTTAACTGTTGCAATATCGGTAATTTTTGTTTTCCTTTCCCCCTGATGAATTTGACTTTGTGCCTCAGTACTAATAAAGTGGGCATATATTACTGCTATGATGTTGAATTAGTTTTGCCATTTCCAGTGACATTCTAACTGGGATTCCTTCAAGAGAAAGCTTACATTCATCCCACTAAAATAGTCTTTGTTTATATAAGCAGACTTCACTACGGTTGCTTTTTCTTTCTTTCTTTCCCCCATGGAAATGTCTACATCCTCTTGCTATATTTTCTTCATGCGCAATTTCATATTGCTAATGAGGCATTTGGGCTGTGGCAGACCAGATGATTGCTAGGGGCAGGATTAAGTCTTTTGTGAAATCTTTCTGAGTAGTCATTTTCTCCATAACAAGGGAGACATTTAAAAGACAGGTGAATCTGTAGCGAATGAAATTGTTTTTATCTTCCTTTAGAACACTCATACCTTTAAGTATCTTTCTGACTGGTCATTGCACATTCTGTTTGTAATTTACATACTTGAGTATAAGATAACTGCTGTCAGTCCCTTTCTCCTAAAAGGTTGTCATTAAGCACAAAGAATGAAAAACGAAGGCGCGACTGTCGTAGAAAACTGTGTGAACTTAATGTTTACATTTAGAAGAGTAGTGGATTTGGCCTTAACAAGGTCACTGATTTGGAATCCATTCTAATCTCATTATCAGCAGTACACATAGAAATATTTCAAAATAAATCTTTAAATTTCTGTCATACTTCATGTAGTTTATTGGCTTAAAACTTGCACTGGTAATCAAGTATTATAGGGAGCAACTGGTTCACAACTTATAGCACCTTCAACCCATACCCACAAGTGCAGGATAACGGGGAACCACTATCATGCAGGGCTTGATGAGTTCTGGAAAGTCAACCTAAAGGCAAATTTCCTCCATTTAATGATGAGGAAATTCGAGTCCTGACATATCTGAAGGTTCACAACCCTCTGAAACGATTAAATACTCATTTTCAAAAGATAAAAGTCTTTGGCTGTTCTGCCTGGTGACCATTTGATGTTAAAATGAAGAGAATAGTGTATTGGGGACTGAGGTGGTCTCCACTAGTTGGTTGTCAAAAGATGAGAGCCGGAGTTGTAACTCAGTGAAATAGAGCCAGATGCCTCAGAGCCAAAAGAGCAACAGGAAGAGTTAAGAAAATCTGGTGATCGATTAGTATCAACACCCAATATAAAAAATTCAGCAGCAGTGAGGTAAATGATCTTTGTAACAAGCTTCTCCCAACTTGAAATGCAAAATATAAGACTGTATGTCAACCTCACGCAGGGCTTGGCTCATGGTGGACTTGGATGTGTTAGTTGCATCTGAATCCATTTATCTCATTGGTGAAAGACAGAATGTGACATTAAGAAAATTAGTACTTCTATTTCTATTAAAGGAAAGTTCCTTGATAGGTTTCAGAATGGCCCCATTAAGCAGTCTCACATTGATAAAATGTCTCTAGACCAAAATGGAAGGCTAATTTAATTAGAATACCATAATTGGACTCTTCCTGACTAAATCCAGGGCTAGTATTAATTTTCTTAAATTACTCTGTCTTGAATTTTTTGTGCCATCTTAGGGTGCCTAATATAATACTTTGCACAAAATACAAGCTTGTGGGTTATGGAATTTTATGTCTGAAAAAAATATTATAGACTCTGACTTTTGATTTAAAAATTGCTCCACTGCCTTGACTGTATAATGTTTGTTTGTTTGTTTTTTAATGTTTTAACTGAATAGAAAGTGAGCCAATGATCCTAGAAGACAGACTTGCTAAACTGACTAATTTTCTTCCCTCTTTGGTTTAACCTTTCTGATCCGTTTTTCTTAGGTAATTATCCAGTTGATATTTATCTAGCTCCAGTCACTTTAAGAAAGCTGTTTGGTGAGTACAATGTTAATATAGAGACGATCAGAATGTTCTTGCTTTTGTACAAAACTTCTGGATCAGTCAATGAGGTGCCTGCCAGTTTTTCTTTTTTCTGCTATATTACAAGCTCTGACATGGCTGTTCTAACTCTCTTGGGGGAATTAGAAAAATAAAAGGCAGAATCAGGAGCTGTCAGTAACCTCCCACTGAATGAGTATAAGGACTATTCCACTGGGAACCATGACGGATGAAAACTTACCAGGAAGAGCAAAGTATTAGAAGACTCTGACAAAAGCCCTGCCCTCTATAACCTGCAGCCTGTGCGGAACCTTCCTTCCTTCTTCATTGTTTTCAAATGTTATTAGCTTTAAAGGGACCCAAACCAATTCTCATTTCTTCACAAAACAAATCCAGTCGTTAGGCATAATACTATCCATGGCATAATAACACTATCCATGGATCTGATGTTGGTTAATGGATACTTCTGTCTCTGGAGAGGTATGAATTAATTCTAAACAGTGATAAAGCAATTATTATTTTCATTTTATTAATGACAGGACTTCTAGAGTTGGAGTGTCAGAATATTGTCTTGGAAGGAAAAAAATGCAAGTTTAGATTTCTTATCACCAGGCCCAATCTACTTGGCTGTGCTGCCCTCAGTGTTTTTAAAAATTGATTCCTTGACAGCAAGTTCGAAAAGATAGGTTCACTCTCCATGCAGGCAATCGGCATGTGTTTGAATTGCATGACTCTGGAAAGGTTTGTGTCAAATCATGAAGATTGGCTCAGAGCAGAGAGGCGTCACTGTGGGTGTTATATTCACATCAAGGAAAGAAAATGCTTCTGACGTCGTTGTCATGTTCATAGACCATATCCAACAAGGGGTAAGCTGGGGTGGAGGTATGGCCTGAGCACTTGGATTGGCCCCATCTACTTTGCCTTGTTCCTAACCCCATCTAGTAACTAAATAGTGATGTGGTTATGATATTAGTAATCTGTCTCCCATGCCCATCTGCTTGTTTGCCTCCAGATACTGTGTGAATGGGACAGGGGAGGCAGTGGTTGGGCACTGACGTGTTATTAAATCCCATGTCCCAATAATTAACACATTTTCCAAATAGCTTTGCAAAATGCAATCTTTGCTTCAGATTTGGCATTTAAAATCACCTATCTTTGTTTTGTGTTTAAAGTTTAAAAGTTCAAAGAGTTCAATTTTTAAAAGTGTTAAACAAATTTAGTCCAGTTTGGAAGGTAGGACAACTCTTTTCCTTTTAACTCTTCTCTCGCCATTTGCAGTTGTTTCTGAAGAATGTGCATAGGGATTAAGAGCCAGAGATAAGAAAAGGGGACACAGAACAAGAGTCACAGATGTGACCACTGCTCACAGCTTCTTTGGGTGCTGGACTCATTTCTCAACAAATGTAAATCCATGCAGAATTTGTGAGAACAACCCAAGAATCGACGAATATCTTAAGCCTCACACATACATTGACCACAGCATCATCCGTCTCAAAGAAAAGGTAGTGTCAAATTTCCTGTAGGATTACTGATGGCAGCAGAAGCCTTATTGTCCTCAGAGTTTTAGACTGAATCTTCAAAGACAATATTTTCTTGCAAATTTAACCATGACAGTTGTAACTAATAAAAATAACTCTCAGTTTTCATATGATGTTATCCTTTGCTTAAATTCAATGCCACAAAAGTTCTGTTGAGGAAGTAGCGGTAAAACAAAGTCTTTGCACGATTTCCAATGGAAGTGTCTCAAATGGAATCCTATATGTAATGAACCAGTTGTTTAAATGACTTGGCATCAACATTAGTATCCCTCTGCAACCTCACTCCTTACCTCGACAGCACCTCTTGGAAGGAATCTCATGTGCCAATTGGTCAAAAGGGCTAGTTTGTCTGTTAGTAGGATCTTGGAGGAAAAATGCTAGAGATAAAATGATCAGTGTATATGAAAACTGAGGGTTGGTTCAGGTAAGAATATCTAAATTAAACTACAGCTAGTGGAGGATCTACATGGTGGTGGACAATTAGGTGTCTGCGGCAGGCCTGGGTGGAACTTCTATTCGTTTTCTCTCAACATGCCAAAACACATTTTAGAAAAATGTCGACTGATGTATGGGAGCCTGCCTGCTCAGTGCTATATGTAGAGAGAAAATATAAAATCTCATCCTTTTCACCTTTCAGGATTTGACCTCAACAAGGATATCTTTTTTGAGAGTTATTTTCAACACCCTGAAAAGGCAGAGGATAAATTGAAAAGTCAAGAAGAAACTGTTATTAATCCTAAGGATGTTCTATCAGAAATGCTTGTGAAATGAAAGAAAAATAAATTTCTTTCTTTTTAAAATTTTCAACTGTTTTTAGAAGGATACATATAATTAACATTATTCTAAGCAGTTTTCAAACAATTATGAATTTGCATCGTTAGCTAAAACAGGAAAAAAAAAATCAGAAAAATATGCTTTACATATAATTAACATTATTCTAAGCAGTTTTCAAACAATTATGAATTTGCATCGTTAGCTAAAACAGGAAAAAAAAAATCAGAAAAATATGCTTCCTTCCATGCCTCTGCACCTTTTTCTATCTATAAATCACTTAAAATAAAAGTATTCTAAGCAGTTTTCAAACAATTATGAATTTGCATCGTTAGCTAAAACAGGAAAAAAAAATCAGAAAAATATGCTTCCTTCCATGCCTCTGCACCTTTTTCTATCTATAAATCACTTAAAATAAAACTAATTTATTTAAGTAAATAAAAATAATCATTTATTTACTTAAAATAAATCTAAATAAAAAGGAACACTAACCTGACATGAGTTTTAGGGCAAATCTAGACATTCAAAAATGCAGTTCAAGTTATATGACACACATATCTATTTTTTATTTATTTGATACCTCTATGATCTGGGGAGAAATGGAATAGAGGGGATCTACGGCTGAAACAATGTTTGATTTAGATAATCTTCTAACTAGCATTTCAAATCTTTTTTGTTTTTGCAGTGGTTAAAATGGAAACTTTTGGTAGAAAGAAGATTAAAAACAACACTTGTATTTGCCATTTATTAAAAGGACAGTGTTTCAGAAGCCTTCTAAATATTGGTAGATCAGTCTGAGCCTTGTGGTTTATTTGGGCTAAACTCCCGCCTGATATATCAATTATCTAAAAATTAAAATTAATTCTGAAATGTAAATAACAACATCACAATAGAATCAGATTTTTATAAATGAAATTGTTAAGCTATCAAATGGTGAAATTTAGAAACCTGGTGGCTTAAAGAAAGGGAGGGAAATTATTAGTGTAAATAACAACATCACAATAGAATCAGATTTTTATAAATGAAATTGTTAAGCTATCAAATGGTGAAATTTAGAAACCTGGAAGGCATTTTTTATGAGACACCTTTATAGGTCCAGTGTATTTCACAAAATAACCAATAATTTGGAAAAGTGTGACAAAAGCATACTTTTCTTTGGTTGACAAAGCAAAAAATTATGTATGCCTAGCTTCGATTTTCATATAAAACCTGAGATGTAAATTTAAATTGTACTGTTGTTTTAGAAACTAGGAATCTATCTTATGTGTAATGCCCTTTGAATATCTTAGACAAGGGTAACCTGTGATGAAATCCTACTTACATTTTTTTCATGCCAATTCTCTCATTTTTAAATGTGTTCTTGTCAGCAACATAGATAATTTTCACCCAAATCATTATTTTAGCCATATTACTCAATTATATGAGCATTATTCAAATGTAAAATCTTTTAAGATTTATTCGTTGAAGTATTTTTCAAAGTTTAATGTTAAGATGAGCATAAGAAGGTAGAAAAAGGTATCTACAGGAAATATTGTCTTTCTCAAAAGTAGCCATGTGGATCATATTACTTTTATCTTCAATACTTATATGATTTAGTTTATTCTTTGTTTCTCCTCAGAGAATTTATTTCTTGTCCTACTATGTGGCTTCAAGGGGTCTAATAAAAAGTTCTGTGAATTAAAAGCAGGTGGGAATGCAGGGGAAGGTCTCTGAAAATCTCTGGGCTGGATCCTTTCAGGTGAATAAATAATTTCCAGTAGAGAGGGCTGTATAATCATTTTAGTAAATTAATTTCCCCTCCCCACAATACATTCTTGGTTTGGCTAGGTATATCTGTCTTTGCAGCCAACAACTCAGGAGGACTGGACTGAGTATCTACCGTCAAAATTGATGCAGTAATATTGAAGTTAGCTAATTTCTGTCCTGGTATGTTTGGTTATTAATGTGAATTTTCCTTCCACTTGCATATCTGAAATATAAAACGTCTATGAGAAGCATTTGACTCACTCATTTTTCTTAGAGGCATAAAAGCTATATATAATGTTTTTCTATGTGTACACACTTCACCTTTGAAGAAACTCTCATGGGGGTTGTGGATGTGAGTGTTGGTCCTCGTTCCCAATCCATATCTACATATATCGATAGAATAAAACTCTAGGTGGATTGGCACCGAAGCATGATAAATGTGATTCAAAGAGGCATAAAATCAACAACACTGCTAATCCATCCTAAACATTTATGGAGATACCACACAATGTTCTAATGACTGTTTTCTAGGTGGAATGTCATCATATTTGATTTTTCCTATGAAAAGCTCACTTTCAGAAAAACATGGCCTGAGCAATCACTTCTAACATGAGCCTTTTCCCCATTGCTGAGAGGTAATAGTGAGCATTACTAAGGGTAATTGAGTGTGATAGGAGTAGCCATAGAAAAACTACAAAGGTTGAAATTAGGGAAAGGAAAGATTAAGATGATTGCATATTCCCAAAGGGATAACTCTCTGACTCTTTGAAAAAGGTTAGGGCAGCAAGATTCTAAAGAACGTGCACCGGTCAAGCAGCTATGAAGTACTGCATTGATAACAGAGAGACAAAGCAATTTCAAGCAAGCAAGCTTTCCTGAAAAGATATGGGTCACAGTTGTAGCTAATAAGTTACTTTTTGAAGTTGTGAAGTAATGCTTTTTCCTAAAAATAAAGAAATCAAAATAAACAATTTATATGACCACTGATTTGAATATCCCTTAGGAGATATTTTTTTTTCCAGAGGACTTTAAGAGAAACTGAAAATTTGGAGAGCCTCTAGCTGCATCTTTTTTGGCCATCTCGGCAGGCAGGGAAGAAGTCACAGAAAGCTAGACACTTACCATTTCTTGTGGGCTGGAAAGCTGAAACACTCTTTGACTTGGGAGTTCCAACTCTCAGTGGTTGCTCCTTCTATAGATAAGACATTCTCTGCTTTGGGAGATGATTAACTATGGACTGATTAAGCTCCAAAAATGAAATATCCAACCACTTCCCATGCTATCTTTGTAGGTGGAATACTATCAGGCTCACCCAACATTTGAAATGGTGGAGTGATGCGAAGACAATGAATATGGCTAGAAGTGATAAGTACATGATGGTAGAAAGGACTAGCGGAAATGCAATCAATTAACAAAAATCTGTAGGTAGATCTCAACGAAGGCTAAGGCATCCACTCTTATCAGCGTGTTTTTTTCTCTGTAAGGTAAATGTAATTTTGTACATCTCCTTCTGCATAATGTACTCACTCATCTGTTAAAATCTGCATTTATCTTTGCTCAGCTTTATCAACAGCTAGAATGCCTTGGCCAAGTGAAGTGATTCCTGCAACAAAAGCGGGATGCCAGTTGTAGGTCAGGATGAGATCCAATACTGTATACTGTCAAACATGAAATGGTCCAATGTTCTTGAAGTTATGAAACTGCTACAGTCAGGACTTGCTCTGGATGCAACTGCCCAAGTTCAGCGACAGAAAATCAGAATCAGAAGAAAGACTCCACATCTTGAGCCCAGAAACATGGCAAGAAGTCTTAACGGGGCTGATGTACATTTTTGAAATAATGAAGTTCTGTCACTATTAGATAATGGAGGGCTTCATCATCTACCCGAGTAGATACTCTAATTGCTTCCTCAAAATTCTCAGATGTTTACAGAGCAAAACAGTCATCTCACTTCATTTTGAAAGGTTAGGATCAAAGGCCTTGACCTGTGGAATCACCAATGAATCAAGCCCCATGTGGAAGAAAGACAGTGTGGGTGGTGAGCTTTCGTTAACAGGGAGATGACTGGGGGAAAGGTGCTGCATCAGGGATCCCCACAGTGGATGAGCCACCTATCAGAATCTCTGCTGTTATTTAAAACATCATATTTCATAATTTAATTTTATATTTGAAGTGCAACAACAAAAAATTTAGTGAATTTATGCTGTGAACCACAGAAAGCAAAAGTTCTATAAAATCTTTACTGATGGAAGGATTGAATCAGAATCTTTGAACAAATTAACATTTGCTTATAAGAAGTTGAGAATCATTGGGCCACAGCATTTTGCTGGAGGGTTGTTATATGGTCAAGGATACTTTTGTCATTGAATTCCTCATTTTGCTGTTTAAAAAAATAAATGTTGGCTGCTCATTTTGCATTAAACCAAAGATTGATACCCAGGACACATATCAACTGTTTAATCCAAGAAAATATTTAAAATATACCTTATTTCCTTCGCACATGAAAGTGTGCCACACATGAGCATATAAGGATGTAACGAATTCTAAAGAAAATTTTAAAGACAATCGGGTGAATAAAGTATCATTTACATGTACATAGTGGACAGATTCTATCTATTGTAGTAAGAACTAAATCCACTGATATTAATGTAAACTTGCAAATAAGCAGAGGTCAATTTTTCCCCCCAAAATGATTATTCAAGTATCATTTACATGTACATAGTGGACAGATTCTATCTATTGTAGTAAGAACTAAATCCACCGATATTAATGTAAACTTGCAAATAAGCAGAGGTCAATTTTTCCCCCCAAAATGATTATTCCATTTCTGGTGTCACCACTTCCTATAGTGTTTTCATTATATGATACATGAAGTCAAAAACTTATATAATTAGACAGTCAGAAATTATTAATGCAAGGCAGAAGTCCTACTGGGAATCCAGGGGAATCCAGTGTACAGTCATAAAAGAGCAATTTACTTAATTATCCCTTGGGAAGCAACTACACTTCTGGTGAGCAGTTTTATTGGGATTGATTAATTTGATATAATACTCTTCATGCTAAAAGGCTGTCTGACATGTAACTGTGTATGAGTTCATGTTCCCAATTTACTTAATTATCCCTTGGGAAGCAACTACACTTCTGGTGAGCAGTTTTATTGGGATTAATTAATTTGATATAATACTCTTCATGCTAAAAGGCTGTCTGACATGTAACTGTGTATGAGTTCATGTTCCCGAATGCAGAAAGGATGTAGATAGTCACACTAAAAAATGTCAAAAAAATGAGTGAAATAGAGGAAGGCCCAACATTTATCTCAGCATTGCAGGACAGACAAATATTCTGACAATTGTGCTGTCTTGGGACATTAAGAAGAGAATATTACATTAAAGGGTTGACATTTGCAAGAGTTTGAACACTGGGTGTTTACTTTCTTTCTTCTGGATGAGGATACCAATTGCACAGTAATACCTTTTGGGTCTTTATTTCTTCAGAACATGAGAACAAAAAATGAAGTAGATGACAATGAGAAGAGAAAAAAAATTCCATACAGGATATGCTGTGTCACTAGTGATTAAATCAGAAACAATTAGAAACTTTATTTGTCTGTGTCAATAATGTGTACCATTTATAAGGAACAGCACAATTAGTGCACTTCCCCCATAAAGCTGTGCACAATACACACAAAATAAAATAATCAAACAAATAAAATGAAAGAATTTTACACAACTATAATAATTAATAACAACTCTGAACAATCAGAATCATATTCTCCCTATAGCATAAAAATTTAAAAAGCAAATAAACCAACGAGCTTTGAAATTGAAATTTACCAACCATAAGAATTTCATAAAGTCCTCTGTGAAAATTCGCTATGGGATTATTGACATTCTGAATATGGCTAAAAATGAGTGCAGAATCTTTCTAATGTTTAAACAACTTATATCCCTTAACTATATTTACTTGGTGTTTCTAGGCTAGCTTTACATTTAGTAAATCTCCAAGGGGGAGAAAATAATGGGTTAGAATGTACCCTCAAAGGAGCTAGGTCACTAGTGTTGGTGCCAGGTCAGGGATGGGTCTCTGAGAGAGAGGAGGAATCGTAAGGTGTGGGTCAGAGAAAAGTACAGTTTCAGCAAAAATAAAAACGGGATGAACTGGGCCTTCTCAGTGATCTGGATCAACAACATGATTGCCTTTCTTGGTTTAAAATGGGGAGATGTACATATCTGCAAGTTGGCTGAGAATAAAGAGGATGCTTTTCCAAACCTATGCTTTACACTCTTAGTTAAAGAAAATCCTGGATATTTGGACAATTGTATTTGTAAAGGTTTAATGTGTTTATGTTAAAAGTGTTTCACGACTGTGTTTTTCCTTGCAGGATAAAACTGTTTCCATATGGCTGTTAACTTTTACTCACGGAAATAGCAATCACATTAACTCCAACCTCCCTGAGGGCAGGGATCTGGGCTGTCTTGGTCATGGTTTAGTCACCAGGAAGTAGCATACTACCTAGCATATTGAGTGGGCAACCAGCATTTAATTTATTCATTCAATCACAAAATGTTTATTAAATGATGAATGACATGATATCTAAGGGGAAGAAGAGAAAATAAGTCTCAACAGCTTTTATTTCTTAAATATCTCTGAATCAATACAGAGGGCCGGGGATGTTTCCAGCCTGGGATTCTTTACAGATGAAGTTTCTGAGAGGTGACCAAAGTCATTCCATTTTTCCTCATTAGTAGACTCACTGCTTTGGAATGTTGGGTTTACCCACGTTCTTTGGTATTTTGAAAGAGAAAGAGCCATTCCTTTTAAAGGGTTAAAAACCTCCCAGTGCAGTCCTACTGGGAGTCACTAATCTCATTGAATCACCTTCTGTTTAGTCATAAGTAGAGGAGACTTACTTTTAAAGGCCCACCGGTCACCCTGGCTTCTTCCCTATTCAGGAACTACTAATATAATCAGAGGGGCCTGCACTGAATGGTGAAAGAAACAGGGCTCAAAATAGCCTTCTACATAAAAAAATAAAGTGAACAAACCAGCACTATCTACCATCTGTGCCAGACAGAGCAGATGTGAAATAAATACTTTGGGGAAAGGGGTGTTATGGGAATGGCGGTTCTGAAAGCCCAGGCACATCTAGCACCTCCACTTCTGTACAACGCCTTTCTCCCTGGCCTTCCTGAATTAGTGAATGATTCTTAGAGGCCTCTGATGTATTCCATATGGCTAATTTTCCATGAAGATCTTCATAGTTTGCCTGCTATCCTTTTAACAACTTTAACTTCACCTCATATGACAGTTATTGCTTCTTAGAAAAGAATGTGCAGATCCATGAACAATAAGCCATTTTCTCTTTTTATCCCTAGTAATAATCAAATTCAATAACAACACAAAAGTAACAACTCAGGCGAAAAGAAAACTCACTTATGTCTTCAATGTCCAATCAACGTTGCCGAATGGGAGAACAGTATTTGCTATACTCTACTATCTACAGATACGCTTTGTTTTATTGATTTTTCATTCATGCACTGTGTAACAGGCATCACAACAACATTCCCAAACAGGCACATGAGGAAGGAGCACATGTTCAGTCATGACTGGAACAGGATTGTGCAAGCCATGGATGCCTTCGAAAATAAAACTGACGGACAATCCCAGGCAACGGCAACATGGGACTGGGACACATTGATGCAAATGGAAAAGGATGATGTGCTTTTTGAATGGGGTTGTTCTTCCTGTTTGTAGGGGATGGGAAGGTGGGCAGGAGAAGGAGGGTTGGGACAGGGGGGTCAGCTGGGCTGGAATGCTAGAAGAAGGGCCTTGCTAATCACAGTCTAGAGCTGAAGAGATAAGAAATAAAAGATTGTGCATGTTCCCGGGAATCTAGGCACATTATCCCTGTACCTGTTGAACAAGAGTGCCAGGCATCGCATCCCTAAATATCAGGCTATATCTAGAACTGTCACTTTTCCTGGTTTCATTCCAGCTCCCGCGCTTCTTCTTGGAGGCAGCTTCACCTCTGCTCATGTTCCAGAGACAAGCATGAAATGTGGTAATATGGTGAAGACATGCTTCTTTCTTCTTTCATGCCCAGATCGTTTCTTAACCCAAAATAATTTTTAAAGTATTTGGGGGAGGTGAAGAGAATCTTCATGATTTAAATTTTCACCAAAAACCCATTTCCATTTGGATGGGTCATCACCTCCCACAGAGAGAAGCAAAAACCCTGACCCTCTCGACAGAACAAAATAAAACAAAAAATAAAAGCCAAACATTAACCACCACCCTGACCTCACTGAAAACAAAATCAAAAACAAGGAAACAAATCAAAACCTTAATGATATATGAACCTGGAGAGAGTACAGCCCTTCTCGGCCAAGCTGCAAAAATGGCCCTGCCTCCATGCCTTGTTCAATGTGACGATGCCCCTGGGAATGGGAGGTGATGCTTTCTTACTTCGGCCCTAGTACATTATGCTCTTGAAGCTGGATTCCATCAGCAGGTGAGTGAACATGACAAATGCCAGTTTCCTCTGTTCGCTATACATAATTTTTTATGTATATATATGTATATATATATATATAAATTTACTATATCTGATTGTTCCTTTAGAAGCCTTCTATGTGGCAGTAGGCCTCCAGGGAGGAGAAGAAAATGTACAAGAGCCACAGGAGCACAAAGAGGCAGGATGTGAGGAGCTTGGCAGTCCGGGGCCCACCCAGCTCACCTCCGATTTCTGGCCTCCGCCGATACAGCAGCACCCCCACATTGATGAAAGCAAATATGGTGAAGAGAGTGACAGAGAAAGCTAGTGTGCCAGGGGACACTTTGAACTGTTCCCCATTGGCCGCGTGGTAGATGGCAGCGATGGACCAGGCCACACCGATTCCCAGGAAGACATTCACCGCGTTGCTGCCAGTGACGTTACCTATGGAGGCGTCTGCATACTGGTCCTGGGTGGCTGCCACTTTGCTGGCAAATGTGTCTGCAGAGGAAGAAGAAAAAGGCAATGACACTCAACCTTTTAATGTTTGTGGAGTGCTGGAAGCTTCAGCTGTGTATTGTAGAATCAAACCCTGGATATAAATCAAATGACCAAGAGTGAGCTGTGATGTTCCTTTGAATCAGAGTCCTGTGGTCAAAAGAACAGGATCCAAGTATTGGGAGTTAAGGGTGTAGTGCTGGCTGTGTTACTGACCGAGAAAGTGATCTTAGTCAAGTTCTTTACCCACGGATACCACAGTTCTTTGTAATACTGATCTTGCAGGTCAGCATTTTTTGGATTAATCCCAGCCCATCTCTGTTAGAATCAAGTGAGGTCTTTCTAAAGAGTGAATATTACAAGGCTCCATCCATTTGTGCAGGGTCATGATCACTGGGGCCCAGGAATCTATTTGAACAATATCCCAAAAGATTCTAGTTCATTATCAGTTGAAAATGGCTGCCGGAGGGTATTACTGAAAGATGCTGTATCAGCAGCTGTAGTTTACCCATGAGAAAGTTAAGGTGTCCAGAGAGATTTCCAAAGATTTGAGAGCAAGTCAACAGTGGAACTGAAAAGAATTGAATTGGGACAATAGCTGTTTGCCTAGAGCCTTATGAATAGGAAAGCAGATTCATGCACTTGATTGCACTGACTGTGATAACGATTCTAAGAGGTGAGGACTCTAGGCTTAGAGATGATACGTGATGGGCACTTGAGCTCCAGACTCCTCTCTTCAAAGTTAATGTTTTCTCATTGTGCTATCTTACCTTGCACTGTGCCATGGGGACCAATGACCATCCTCAAAGCTCTCAGTTCACCAATAATTCTAAATGCATCTTTTTCTGAAAATAGGAAGGTCATGGCCCACAAAAGCTGGTAGAACAACAGTAACTTAGGCTTCTTGATGAGCAGAACACAGGGGTTCAGAGCACATGTGAGCTAGAGGGTTTCAAACCCTGCCTTCACAACTGACCGTGTGACCCTGGGCAGAGTACTTAACCTCTCTAAGCCTCAATACTCTAATCTGGGAAATGGGAATAGTGATATCCACTTCAGACTGCTGTTGTTAAGTTGAAATATTACACGTAAAATGTTTTTTATGTTTCTTGGCAAAAAGTAAAGAGTAGGTCTTTTTGTCGTTTTAACGAAATGCAAACAGAGCAGGCTAGATTAGTTTAAAAGTTGGGGTGGGATCTGAAATAGCTCCCTTCACTAAACATGTAAACAAAACTTGCAAGATACTTGATTTATTGTCTATATGATGCCTAGTTACCGACATCAAAATCCTTTTAGCTACCATTGCAAAATACCTTGCACAGTAGGTTTATAGTAGATGCTAATAACTGTCAAATTGAACTCACATTTGCAAAGGCAGTAACAGCAAGTATTATAGTAAACAAAACTTGCAAGATACTTGATTTATTGTCTATATGATGCCTAGTTACCGACATCAAAGTCCTTTCAGCTGCCATTGCAAAATACCTTGCACAGTAGGTTTATAGTAGATGCTAATAACTATCAAATTGAACTCACATTTGCAAAGGCAGTAACAGCAAGTATTATAGGACTACAAGGTGTTGTGTCATCTGCTCTGGTCCTCCTGAGGTCCCTGGCACGCTCTGACCATGCATGTGGTTGTATGATACCCGGACTAGTTTCTCCCTTCTGTCGCTATTCTGTTGCCCCCATATTTCCTCAGTAAATCTACTCTGGGGATGATACATAAAGCATGTAAGTTTATATCAGCTCACAGTGTCATGTTTTACAATGGATAAGAGGTTATTTGGGCTGCCCAGAGGCTACTGCATCTGCAGTATCACATTCTTTCTGGGAGGTGGTCACCCTGAAGGCCTGTCTCATTGATTCTAACCTCTGTCTGTGAAGGAAAGCATGTTTGATTACTATTTCATAATTCAAGAAACCAAGGCAAACACTGCTTATTTTATGCCAGGCACTATGCTACGCAGGTTACATGTATATTCTTATCCAGCACTCTCACAAGCCTTATTATAATTTGGGCAACTGTGATGTTGGAACTGTATACCTCTTGGACAGGGTCTTTGTCAGCAGAATGAGAATTTTTAAACTAAGTCTTTTGATTTCAGAGCCCATTCTTTGTCTACACCACGCTGCCCCTCCCAAGAAGGCGAAAGTTTTCCTTTCCTGTCCGTTCATTTCGGGTTGCCCTATTCCTCCCACTCAGAAACTGAAGCAGGTTCTCACCAAATGCTCTTTCCTATGTCAGGGGAACAAAGCCTGAAGGCGGTAGAGGCAGTTTGCTAATCCCCCTCCTGGATTTGTGCTGCTTTGTGCCTTCATGGTCACACATTGCAGCCCAATCAGGATATCAAAGAGACTGGTCTGTAAAGGAAAGGGAGACAAATCTTAATGGTCTCTTGCACTTCATTATTAAGAGTTATTAGAAGCTGCTGCAGTAGCACCCTCAAAAAAAATGAAGTCATTTTGCTTTTTTTTTTTCAAGGACAGACAGTGGAGCAAGGAAAGTAAAGGAACAAGAGTCCAAGGCAGGAGAAAGCAGCTTACCTACAGCCCAACTGCTGTGGAGGAACACCTGAGATGTTATTCTGAGCCGAAATGGCTGCTAGCACCAGCTGGTGGTGAACAGATGGCCATGATAGGTGGGACAGTTGGGGGAGGGGAGTATTCCCTTCTTATGCTGCAGGGACAGGTGATCTGCTGCTGTTCCACAGCACACACCTGCTTACCTCCCCTGGCACGTGGTGCATGGCACATGGACTCCCTGGGTGCCCCATCTCCACTCAGAAACCCTGGGCTTTCTGGATGGCACTTCTGCTGCTGTACCAGAAGGGAAGGATTCATAAAACCATAGATTCCTGGGTCTGGGGACTCTGAACACCCAAACCAGTCCTTTTGGTTGAAGTGGAGGACATACCTGGGTCTGCAGCAGTTTCCTCTCCCTCAAGCCACTTTTTAAATAGCCTATTAATGTGAATATTACATGATAATTCTGATTGTAGTAATAGGTTCCTGTTTTTAAATACCTTTCTCTGGATTTTCTAAAAATTAG
This sequence comes from Galeopterus variegatus, assembly GCF_000696425.1. Classification (NCBI taxonomy): domain Eukaryota; kingdom Metazoa; phylum Chordata; class Mammalia; order Dermoptera; family Cynocephalidae; genus Galeopterus; species Galeopterus variegatus. The sequence goes on from NW_007726658.1 coordinate 479,781, forward strand.
TAGCCAAAGTGTCTAGCTCATCACATAAGTGAAACATGTTTGTGGCCTCTTTCTGTCTGGTAGGTTTTATTTACCTTGGTTATAAATCAGGCTTTTGGTCTATATTTTCAGTTCCAAAGCTACGTAAGAAAAATGGTTTAAGGACACATGCAATTCCAAACCATTAACCTTTGCCCCAACAGAGATAACTCTGTTTTCCAAATGGAGTGCAACAGATTGTCCCCAAATTACTTTCGATTGCTGCCTTACTGCTTAGTGCACAGAGCAACGCATCACATACCATATGTTAGGTGCTGCCAAGCCGTACCCTGATCACTACGTCTGCACCTGCTTCTGGCTGAACAAGGCAAATATCATTCCCCAAAGTAAAATCCGAGAAATAACTACTGCCTTTGTCTCAAGGGGAATGTAATCATATTCAGAGCTTGGTCTATTGAATAAAAATATATATAAATCAGATTTCCAATGTGATTGGCATAAATTAAGATATGTTGACAATAATATATATGTGTTTTCCTACATATTTACCTCAGGCCCAGGTTTCTAAAAGGATTTTTGCTATTTACTCCCAGCCTGAATTCTGATAAATTTTACATTAGTTGTACAGTTTTACTCATTTGGTTCTGTCTCCTTGGTACATGTGAATATACCTTTAAGAGGGCAGATTTGTTTGGGAAGCAGTACGGCTGGAATTGAACCACACATCATCAAGTCAGGACATAACTGTTCTCTGCAGACCTGCCTCAAGTTCACTGTACGTAATAACCCTGGCCAAGTCATTTGGTCAATATGCAAGAATAGTCCAACACCCTTTCCTCCAGAAATTATTTTTTGCCTGCATTACTCAAACTTTATAGCTACATATAGACCAAGCCTTAAATATCTCTTCTGTAAAAGGGGCCATTCTTCAAATTGTGTAGGTCAGACATAGGGTTGACGTATTATCTAGAGCAAGGGTTTCACTCCAGATAGTTCATCTTATTCTTGACTCTTAACACGCTGAGTGGGCCAGCTGTTCAGCTCTCAAGTGATTTGTGCTCAGGAACTGACAGTGGTGGTGATTTTTTAACTGGAGTCCGGCCTGGTTATGGAGGTCCAGTTGCTTTCCCCCAGCATGTATGAATTGCTGCCAATTAAAGAGGCAGGCAGGCTGTGCGGAGCTTGCTGGCACAGGAGTGGAAGAGCCTCCCCAAAGAGAAACTCTTGGCTCTTCCGACTATCTCTTGTTTTGGGGACAGTCACTTCACTCTTTTAGGCTTTGGTTGTCTCATACAATAATGAAGAATTTAGATTAGAATATCTAAGACTCTCTCTAACTTTATTGTTTGGGTGGTGCACAGAATACACCAAAACACTAAATTCTTTTTTTTTTTTCCCTTTTTGTCTTTTTTCATGACCGGCAACGGATTGCAACCCTCAGTGTTGCGCCCGTACCGGACTGG
>NW_007726658.1:481733-487186 GCF_000696425.1 Galeopterus variegatus
GAGCGGCCAGTCTGTATGTGGGATCCGAACCCTCGGTGGGAGCGCCGCCGTGCTCCCAAGCAGGGCACTGTAGCAGTGCGCCACCGGGCCGGCCCAAAACACTAAATTCATATGTGACTTTCTTTCTTTCTGTAGTAGGAATTTGTACATGACCACTCTTCTTCATTAGAATTGACTAAAAATAATAAATGTCTTCTCATTTTAAAGAGTAAATTACTTAAATGAAATATTTGAAGATCTTAGGAAGATCTCAAGACCTGAAGATATTGCCATTGATCAAACTGTGGCAATATTTATGAAATTAAACCACACAGCACAGTCATTTACCTTTTAAAATCAGGTAAGAAATTTTGGCAAAATTATTGACTTCCAATTGCTTTGACCGGCCATCCGTTTATAAGAGTGAAGCCATTGTATAAATGGTGGCAGAGATGACTGTGTTTCAAAGGCTCTGTCTAATGTCAAGGAAGTTTGCACACCAAGAGCATCAGAAACACCTGGAGAGCTTTGTTTAAAAAAAAAAGGTAAATTTGGGGCTGCATTCTAGACCCACTTAATCAAACTCTCTGAGGAAGGGCTACAGTAATATGCACAAATACCTTAGTTCATTCTTGTATATGCCAAGGTTGAGGACCACAGCTCTAAGATAAGGAAATGGGAGATATTTCTCCAATTGCTCACAGTTTCAGGGCCTTGCTGGGAGGAATAGATGTTTGAGTTTCAGGGAAGCAGCTAATCAGGGAGAAGTAAGGAGCAGGTGATTTCTTTTAAAGACCCTGATACCCTCAGATATAGCGGTCATTTTGCTCATAAAACAGCTTGGGTGGGCTTCGTGGAGGTGTGGGGGTGGCTTGACTGTAGCTCCTTCCACTGTCAAGTTATGCTATATTCTTATTTTATTGTTTTTAAACTCGGTTCCAGTATGGCTACCCTGACAGGCCAATGGAAGGGGAAAATTACCTAAATTAGTTGAATTCTGGCTGCTCTACTTACCAGGCAGGAAGCTTATCTACTTCATAGGGTTTTGAAGGGAATGAGTTCACATAAGTGGCACTCAGAACAGGTCCTGGCACATAATGAGCACTCAATATCCTTAGCTCTTTTTGTAATACAACAGAGCCAGATCCTAAGAGAATCTGGAAGTGGTAGGGAATTCTGACTTATGTTAGTGATGCTGAAATTTTGGGGAGCCTTTAAAAAGACTTACTAACTTTACAATCCTATGCCTTTAAAAATGTGATAGAGTATAAAATTATTCTTAAAAAATCAGAGGTTCTTATTTTATTTTGAAAATTTTACATATTCTAAGTCATAAGGAGACGTTAGAGATTTTCTGGTTTAAGGCCCTAATCTTACTAGGACTGTCAGGCAAGCATCTTTGCTTAAACAATGCACATATTCCTTTCACTCTATTCTTTCCTCCCTTCTATGCATTCTTCCATCTTGCTCTTTTAGAATTCAAACAGAAATATTGCTTATTTATGTACTAATTCTTCTGCTGTCACTGAGGACCTTAAACAAGCTTTCGTCTTGAGTTGTGATATTTATTGGCCCAGGTAAATATGAAAACCACACTCCCCACACACACTCACTTCTCTGTTCATGTGAAAAGAATCCTCATTTGGCTTCCAAATGAGGTTCAAGAGATCAGGGAATTACTGATGTTTCATTGCTAACGACCAGTTAGGAAAGGAATTGTAAAAACTGAAAAACGGAAAAACACTTAAAATTTCTGCCCATAAAAGTTGTTCCTGAAGAGAGTGAAAAAGAAATGGAGACAGTGACATGACCTATTTTTCAAAGAGAAGCAAACAAAGGTAAATAAAAAAGCTTAAGTGGACCCATGTTGACAGGATCAGAGCACCTGCTTCTTGTCATTTTTATTCCAGGTACAAATCATAATCTCAGGACAACTTTCAGAAATGCCAATTTGCTAGCCCCACCCCAAGTTCTGCTTAATTGGTCTGAGATGTGGCCAGAGCATTGGTATTTTTTAAAGCTCTCCCAACCAGACTGAGACCCACTAATTAACCACTCACAGCCCTGCTGTCCTCATCCCTGTAAGGACAGAGGTATCTCCTCCAGATGAGCCAAGGTGATGATGTATAGAATGGTTCTGACACATAGATCAAAAAAACCATAACCCCCAAACAATCATTTTTGTTATATAAATTATTTTTCATTTTTATATGTTAACTTGAATGTCTGCACTTTTCAGAAGTACTCGTGGGGTTTAGTTTTTCTATTATGTATCTGAAACACTGCTATGTTTTAAGTTCAAAGAAAGAGATTAATACTAATTAAAAGAGAAAAGTAATGAGGTTTATTTTTCAGGAAATACGAGTCAGAGAAGAAAATGAGCACAAACCAACAGTGCTATATGATCTGCTTTCCAGACTGTAATTTGGTACCTGTTCTCTAAAGAGAATGATAATGCTCCACTCTTAAACCCACCTACCATAGGATTATTTTTTAGTGTGATGTTTACAAATGCCCAGGAAAAGACCCAAGGTTCCCCTCCCTTGTTCAAACCCATAGGTTCATAGGTTTGATAATATTTGCTAAAAGCCCTGGGTCTAATTCTTTGATGTCAATAAAAACATTCTAAGCCTTTTGAAAAGCTGACAGTTTATCGGAGATGAGAATTATTTTATTTAATTGCTTGGTCACTCCCTCCACCCTTGTTTCTGGAAGAAGCCCCAAACAAACTAGCTGGATGTAAAGAAAAGAAGCAGTATTCTGTCCTGGTTGTTTCTTGAGACCTGGATTAATTTGCTTTTGAGGTGGACTGGATTTGTGCTCAGCAGATTTCACACCACTTCAGGAGACCTGCTTGTTTACTTCCAAAAATAAGGCGTATAAGGTTGACTGGTCTGAGTGAAGTATCCTGGTTCTGGCCAAACCTGGTAGACAGGCAGCTGGATGATGACTATGGCATTCCCAGTTGGTTCTGCCTGGCATGGACAGACCTAGTAAACTGAGGCCAATGTAAGTGGCTAATTTGGTCATGTGAGTCTTTTACTCTGTGTGTAACCACTATTATTATTGAGGAATGTTGGTCCTAATAATGTGGCTTATATACTGCATCCAGTCATGGTAGCAAAGAGCCTAAGCTATGGGGCAAGACCTACTTCTAGTTTTATTTGCCATGCACTGACTATGTAACCTTGGGATAATTAACCTCTCTAAGCCTCTGATACCTCATCTGTAAAACAGGGGAAACAAAAGTACCCATTTATATGGCTGTTAAGGTGATTAAAAGAAGTAGTGCAAAAAGGCTTAGCATGGTGCCTGGCGATTTGTAGGTGCACAACAAATGTTACCTATTATTATTCTTTGTTCCAGTGATAACAAAGGATAGGATATGCTGATGATATTAAAATGTTTTATTATGGATTCCTTCAGGTGATTTAGGTTAATAGATTTTATGTAAGATTATGGGAGAATGGGGTTCTGTCCTTGATGTCCAGAAATGACAGTGGTGATAAGGACAATAGTGAACATTTATCGAGGCTTACTAGGCTAAGCGCTATATATGGATTCTTACTTAATCCACAAAACAACGCTATAAGGTATATACTATTACTAGCGCCATATTATAGATGCAAAACTAAAGCCTAGAGTATAAGAGAGTTGCCCAAAGTTATACAGCCAGTAAGAGGTGAAGCCAGGATTCAGACCAGAGAGTGTGATCCTAGCTGGAGTCCAGTGTTCTTAACCACAAGTACGTGGGGAGATGACAAGGACTAGATGACTGACACATCTTAAATTTGAAAATGAACAAGGGTTCAAGGAAAATATCAAGAAGCGTCACCATATTCAACTCCAATCACAACTACGCAGTGTTAAAACAGTTGATCACTTGAAAGAAAATGAACAAAATCATTCTATGTAGAAACATCAGCCTGACTGCTTTAGCAAAATATTATATTGGTATGGATAAGAGATTAAGCAGGGTCTACTTTTGTGGGAGACCCCTCATTCTTCTAGAATAATAATGGAGATCATTGACTGACAAAGTAATTTTTTTGATTCCTGAAGTTCCTACCTTCTCCTAGTATTACATTTACACTGTTTTTATAGTACATAGCAGTGGGCTTGAAAAAACTTGCTTATAAATAATATCAAGTTTTTGATATCTTCAATTTTGAGCCATGATCCTATTACTCTTATAATAAACCTTTCTTTTAATAATGCCATGTCCACGAGGACAAAAAATTGGTAAGATGGAGTCAAGCAAAGCAACATTTAGCTAATTTTGAAAAGGAAAAAAGCGAGGGCAGATTTGAGGCTAAACAAATAGCTGAAGTAATTGTCATTTTCCTATGCCAGTTGGTTTGTGATTATATAGATACAACTCCCTTTTTCTCTCTCCTTACACTTGAAGCCTAGATCTTTCTTCTATGCTTTGTTTTATCTCTGGAACATCTATCTATCTACTATCCAAATATTCTGAAATTCTCTTCCCTTCTTTTCAAGTCCTACTTTAGAGATGGTAAATCCATAGGGGCCCCATGTCTTGCTAGAGCTAGAGATAGCTGAAAAGGGCCAGTTAGAAAATCATACTATAACTTGAAGAAAAAAACAAAGAAAACCAAAACCCTCACTCTCACCTGGGGTAGCCTTAATGGGTTATGAATGAACTTCCCTGTCAGCAGGATTATACTGGTGTGATTCTAAGTCTATGGATCTAGATAATATACTGAAGACACCCAGCATATGCCTCGTCCTATGCATAGTTACCCAGTTATTTATTCCACACAGACATTCTCTTTTTGAAGGGATTGCTTTGTGCATTATAAGTTCAAAAAGACATGAACACAATTAAAAGTAGACAAATGTTTGCAACTCAATAAACAGAAAAGGTCACTGCATACAACCTCAATCCAGCACTGGAGGCAGTAGGTGACACTTGAGGACAGGTGAGACTTGAGGGGGTTCTGAAAAGTTCTGAGAGCTTGCCCATTTTGTCTCCCACCTTGCTGTGATTTGGTGTGAAATTCCCCGCCCCCCCAATAGTTCGTTCCTATGAATTAATCATATGATGCAAAAAATCATATGTGTCTATCAAATTTCTTGAAAGTCCACAAACTCTTTGGCTCAGCAGTTCTGCTTCTGTGGATTTAGAAATAATTTTACAGGCATACAAGTTTAGTAGGGGATTAGTCAGTGAGGAGTTTTTATGTTAGAGAAAAATTAGAAACAATTGAATTGTCCATTATTTTTAATAATTTGCAACTTCATATAACATAATATTATAGAACTGTTAAAATCATGATGTAAAGGTACACTAAAAAAAAATGTTCATTACACACTGCTGAGAAAGCAGGCTATGTAAACATGCCTAGTATCAGCTCATTAAAAAGTATGGGTAAGGGCCAGCCCCGTGGCTCACTCGGGAGAGTGCGGTGCTGGTAGCGCCAAGGCCGCGGGTTCGGATCCTATATAGGGAT
>NW_007726658.1:487320-509427 GCF_000696425.1 Galeopterus variegatus
CGATCCCCTTACCGGCCAAAAAAAAAAAAAAAAAAAAGGCTGGGTAAGTATATACCTGTCTACACGTTTTTGTGCAATTTAAAATTTGAAAGATAGATTCAAGAATGCAAATGGATGGTGAGATGCAGAATTTCTTTTCACTGTTTGCTTATTCACAGTTTCTATTTTACTTACAAAGAGCATGGATAATTACTTGTGTTATTAAAAACTAATAAATTCACATTAAAAATACTCTCAAATAAATAATAAGGTCTGTCTGGGAAGGGACAGAGGGTTGAATTTCAACCTTTTTCTGGTCCTTTTGGGTGTTTCAGTCGTTATCTTGGGCAGATCCTTAGACAGAAGGCATCATATACACTATATACAGAGCAGGTACATTTCAAAGGGTGTGGAGGTGAGGAGGGTGAGTGGAAGAGATGAAGAGGAGATATCCCGACCATCAGGGACTTGTCTGGAGTCCAGGGTCAGGAAGGTGCCCAGGACAGAGCACAGAGTGGTTCAAGAATCATAAAAAATATCCTCACCCACTATGAAAGTTTGTCCAAGACCAGCTGTGAAGGGAAGATGTCTCTGTGTCTTAATTTCCTTCCAACCACTCCTGTCAAGCAGTGATGGGTTGCAGAGCAGCACCAAAGTCCTCTCTTCCTTTCAGACTATGTGTTACAGCTACATTAAATTGTATTTTCTAACAGTATGTTTTATTGACTTCAAGTCATCAAGTTGTTTTGCATATTCACTTGATCTGAAAAATACTTTTCATGGGCTTGTTAAGAGACTTGTACCCTTGAGATGTTAAGAGACTTGTACCCTTGAGAAGGGAATGTAATACCCATGTCTTTCTTCACTGGTACTTGGGCTCTTACTAGATACGCAATTTGTAACATAACCAGAAAATAAGCTTAGAGCTCTCCCCAAGCTGCCAAGAGTATGCAGCGAGGCTGAGCTGGCATGTAGTTTTCTCCTGGTCTCTCTCCCAGGCACCTAGTACCCTCCTCATAGATACTTAATAAATGTCTTTTGAAAACAATCTCTTATTTTTACATTCTTATAATTTTTAGAGCAATTCCATGGATGTTTACTATTTGCTGTTCCTGACAATTCAGAGGTAGGAGGCGGGTGGGAATAGCCACCCTCAGCCCCATTTTTTCAGTGGAGGAAATGGAAGCTACTTAGGGGTTGGTTGGACATGAGTGCAGGAAGCGGGATCAGAATCCACTTCCTGTGATTGCTGGTGTCCAAGTCCTGATGCTCCCTGGCTCATTTCCAGGATCTTCCATTAACCTGCCAGATATTACTGTTCGCAGCGAACCTGGTAACACATCTATGTCGCCTACCTCCCAGGGCTACTGTGGGTCTCAAAGAGATAACTTATATGAATGCACTCTTCAAGCAAGGAAGCTATGCAAATGAGTTACTACTGAAACAATTTTGTGTTAAATGCAAATGTTCTGCCCTCATGAGATCATCATTCATCACTGATGTCTCAGGGTGATCATTTGTTGGATAGTTCAAGTCATATTAACCCAGAACATTTAGATTGGGGGCAGTAAGGGTATTGGGGAGAAAATTCCAGGGCACTGGGGTACTATCTGGTGAGAGCATACGTGGTAGGGGGTGACATGAAAGTACCAGCCACCAGAGACAGAAGGAAAACACCAAATAATTCAAATAACTCAAGGGAATTATTTGAAGTGAGAGGCCAAGAAAAAGTAACACTTTTTTCACAGTTTCTAAGACTAGACCTGCCTGGAGAAATCTGTAGGGGGAGAACCAAAGGACTGAGGTATAATTTGCCAAAGATTAGTGATGCAAGGAGTCAAATCACCCTAGGAAAACTCTCCCCTCCCAACCCACATAAATGCTTTCTATTTCATGCCGCTACAATCCTGTTTTATTTTCTTCCCAACAGTGTTCATCTTCATTGCTATCTGGAAGTTGATCACCGTTTTAAGTACCAGTCTCCTCCCACTGGAGTATGTGCTCCATGGGATTAGACATACCATGTGTCTTGTTTATCCCTCTACCATCGCCATGTCAAACAGTACCCAGTACATAGTGGATGATTATTAAATATTTATTAAATATCTGTAGAATGAATGAATGAAAAGGAATGAAGAATGGCTCTGAAGCCTACGCCTTGCCACTGGATCACACTGCTTCCTTTGTTTTAATTCTTTTTAAATGGTATTCCTCTCCTTTTTAATGCCTTTAGGACTGGTGCAGAAGGAAGAACACTTGAATACTTGATGACCAAGAACGCTATAGTGCTTCAGAGATTCAGTGTGAGCTTCCTAGTTAGCTATTGGCATTGTCAGAACAGAACAGTTTTTCATTCTGAGTATTTCTGTCACTAATATTCCACTGTAGTGCAGAAGGAAGAACACTTGAATACTTGATGACCAAGAACGCTATAGTGCTTCAGAGATTCAGTGTGAGCTTCCTAGTTAGCTACTGGCATTGTCAGAACAGAACAGTTTTTCATTCTGAGTATTTCTGTCACTAATATTCCACTGTAGATTCAGTTTGGATGTAGCAGCTGTAGATCAGGCTTAATCCTTACCCTCCAGACAAGAATAGTTGATGTGGCAGAAGTTATTGATGTCAGGTTCTGCCTGGTTTGCCCCTTTTCTCCCTAAATGTAAGACTCCATAAACACAGAGGAAAGGGCAGGCAGCATCTCTGAGGATGGCTAGTGCTGCCTCAGACTAAGTCTGATTCCCCTCGGGCAACCTGATCTGCAGTCCTCTAGTTTGACAAGTGAGTTAGTTTTGGGGTTGTGGTTTACCATATTTCAGCCATCTGAAGTCTCACCACATATACAGTCCTTCAGAGAAGGACATTTTCATAATCATTTCACACATTTATGGTTATTTGTTGTTTTGCAAGTGTAACTTGGGAATGACAAGCTATAATTAGCCCTCTGCTGGGCCCATTTGCAGACCCCAGTGGGGATCATTTTAGTTTGGAACTGCAGCAAGTCTTCTTGTCTCAACCCACGATTTTTTACACTGATAACCTAATAATAGCTTACAATTTATGGAGGGCCATGCCAAAAAGCCCCCCTGGGTTCCAGAGAGGAGGAAAAAGAAAACAAACACAACACATAATTTCCTGTTTGTAAATAATAGAACCAAAATAAGCTATTTTCTCTTTGTGCACAAAATATAGAATTTATATGTGCTGAGCTAAACCAGGCTCACCAAATATGGTAACTAATGGATTTAGCATTTTTAGAGCATGTTGGAAAAGGTGGCTGAACAATGCAAGGCATTTTTTTTTTTTTGCATTTAAATCCTTTTCTGGAATGAAGCAGAGAATAAACAAGTAATATATAGCTTATGTTTCATTCCTGAGAAAAGGCAGGATGTGAGGTCTGTCTGCTGAGGAGCAATGATGGCATTCCAGCTGGCACCGTGCATAAATGCCAAGCACCATGATTTCATATCTATAATATGCACTATACCAAACAGATATTAACATTCTTTTATAGCCACATGTGAAATTTGCCTTTTAAATTCAGTTAGCATTTTATTTGCCCTCTTTTCTAAAAATACCAATGGGCTTAAATTCATTTTGTTCCTCATGCAGTGCCCATGACATAGTAATTAAGTTATGCTTTCTTAATGTTCTTCTTTTGACTTTAGCAACAATGTGTCATTCTTTACGCAGGGAGATCACGCACATGGGCTCTGATCAATAGGCTTTGGTCTCTGCACTCTCTTCCTAATGGTTGCAATGAATTTGCATTGATCTCAGGGTCACAGCCAGCATCTACAGGGTGACACCCTTGGGCCAGAAATGAGAGTAAAAAGCTAAATTTATGAGATATGCCTCCTTGGTACTGTGCTGTGATAAACTGACTTAATTGGTCAAGGACATTTAGCATTTATATGTCATTAAAAATGGGTATTATCCTAAGATTTCACAGTGCTACTTCTAAGTGCCATTGTGTCATTTTTCCCTCTAGCAATTTGTGATATATAAATCAAGATTACTGTTGGGGGGAGGGAAGTAGAATTTTTTTAGAAGGTATACAAATCTATATATGCACAAAGCAATGAACACCAAAAATATCTCACACTTGTAGTTTACAAATGTCTATAAAGATTTTGTGGTGGATAAAATAAACTAATTTAAAAATCTTACAGAATCTATGGCAAATTCTGAAATTATGTATTATGAGAGTAAGCACAAATACTATCATGTACAGAATATGTGACATTTTTATATTAAAATTGGTCCTTGTGAAATATTGGGAAAAGACAAATCTGTACAGTCAGAAAGTACATTAGTGGTTGCCTGGGGCTGGGGATGGAAATTGGGAATTACCTGAAAATGGCCAAGAGGGATCTTACTGGGGTGATGAAAGGTTCTAAAACTGGATTAGGGTAATGATAGCACAATTCAGTTAATTTACTAAAGATCACTAAATTGTATACTTCAAATGGGTGAATTTTTTGGTATGTAAATTATGCTTCAATAAAACTATTAAAAAATGCAGGCTCTGCTTGCATTTAAAGAGAGAAAAGCAAAACAAAACAAAACCATACAGTGGGCCTTGAATTTTGCAGTTTCATTACCTTATCTTCAAATGTGAAAAAGGAGAAGTGAAAATCAACTCAACATTATTTACAAGTCATTTCTTAGACACCTACACTCTTGTTAATCACCATGGAGCAAAAAGGCCTAATGCTTCTACTACACTCGATGGTCACTCTCTTTGGAATACACCTTGAGAATGAGAAGAAGGGGAAATTTGCATTCATTCACACCACACATGCATAACATCAACCCCTCAAACACAAAACGCATGCACAAACATACACAGACACACATCCATGCACATGCATACCTATACAGCATGGTGTTTCTGCCAAGGGTCCTTGTTTTGGCTGACCTAGAGTATGTAAGAAGGCCTAGATAGAATAGGATAGTAATTTTAGCTCCTTTCTCTTATACTGTGACTTTTATGGGACTGAGTGAAGTTGGCTGGTGTGGAGTTGGGGCATGAATCCAAAGACTCTGCAGGGCTTCAGATTGGACATGACACATGCTGACTGTCCCTGCTCCCTGGACCACCTCCTGATAGATGACATCATTGTTATCATCCTGGTTCCCCTCCAGCCTTGTGCTCAATGCCAGGTGCCCATGCAGTACTTCCCTTTGAGAAAAATAAATCAAGGATTGTAACTGCCAGCAAAAAAACTTAAAAGTACTTAATATAAACTCTTCTTCTGAGCAGAAAGAATAAAGGGTGCAAACAGTTTTGAAATGGATATTCCCCAGGTTCTTACAAATGATTTGGGCCTGCTGTGCAGTCTATTCTCCAGTGTTTTTTAGTGTAGAATAACAAGCGGTTCTGGTGCCATTTATAGAGCAAATTTCACGAAATCTCGTTTCTAGCCTTCCTTTGTTTCACTCTCTCTTCGTAAATTTTTGCTTTTGTAGGCTTCCTTCAACTCTAATAACTTCACCTACTTGTGGGAAAGTGCACTGCAAAGTAGAAAGCATTTTACCTCCAGACAGCTCCTTGCTGGAGTGAAGTTAAAATGAGGTCCCATGGAAAGCCACTTGACTGATTAGGGCTATTCAGTGCTGTTCTTCTGGCAGTGTCCCTGGGTGGCCTTGCCTCTTGGCCTGACTACAGATCTGAGGGTCCATTTTCAGCAGTCCTGACCTTTCTCAGTAGTAAAGAAACTGGTCACTTATTAGAGTATTTGAAAACAAAAAACACTTGCCCTTTAGGATCCTCTTGGGGGAACTGACATTGTAGACATTGGGAAATCTTGGCTCAGGGTAAAGTAATTCTGTTTTCATTTCCATTTAAGCTGATGCAAAATGTTAATCATCTTAGTAAATACGTATACACATTGTAGGATAGCACTTCTTGAACACTGTGGCTGTCTGACTTGAAATGCCAGCGTTCAGAGGATGGTGCTCACGAAAGTCAGTGAAACAGCAGGAAGCAGAAACGCATTTGGGGATGTCCACCTCACCTAACATGGGATAATAATGAAGACAGGCTGAGAATTGACCTGGCTTTCTGTTTTTCAATTACTGCAACACAGCTGAGCTAAAGACCCAAGGAAGCCTAGACCTTTTTAATCAGTACATCGAAGTAGATGTGAAAAGAGATCTAACATTTTTTGAGTGTCTACTATATGCTTGACCCTGTGCTGGGTACTTTACAAATGCACTCGCCTGGTATCCTCACTACGAGTCTGTGAGATAGATTCTCGTGTTCACATGATTCAAGCTAAGAAACTAAGGCTTAAGGAGTTAAGCGATTTGCTTTTGGGGGAGTCCTACATACATCTAGTAGGTGGAGGAGGGAGGGATGGGTTTGAACTCAGGCTCACGTTCTTTTATATGCCCTTGGTGCATATTCATTAGCATCGCACTAAGAGAAGACTTTATGTAATTTTTCTGAGACTGAAGCTGTTAATCATCAATCTATCTGTGAGCCCTGCACTGAGAACACCAAATCTGTCTGAAGTGGGATCAGATGAGAAGGAATGATTGAGTCGATCTGATTCCCTGTCCCTGCTGTTGTTCTAGGGAGTTCAGATGGCTCTGTGAATTCAGAATGACCAGGTATAATTTTCCACTGACAGACAAGCGTGTTTGTCTTGGGTGGGGTGTTGCCATGTTCCCTCCTGACCCCATTTCTGCAGCCAAGCCAGAGTTAGCTTGAGTGTGTTTGCTGATGAGGTCTTGGACAACAGCTCTGGTGATCCCACTCCCAGATTCCTACTTCTGATCAGAGAACAGAACACTGGAACTTGATTTCCAAAGCTGCCAGTAAGCCTTTGCAGAATGTGAGCTGGGGAAGCACCCCCAATATGTCCTTCCCGGTCCCCACTGGACAGCCATGGATCACAGGCAGTTTGTCCTGGCTTGGAATGACTACATCTCCCTTTGTGTTCACTTCCATTGGTGGTACATGGCTGTGCTGATGAGGATTATCCTGGTATTCTATTTTTTGCCAGCTAGGTCAGAGCTGAACATCTTTAAAAGAGTTTCCTGTTGCCTCAGTGTTTAAATTTTTACATGTAGGAGATATTAAGAGTTCATGGGTATAGAACTGAGTCTTTATTCATTTCTGAAATGTTTTGAAGCATGGACTCTACTAGGTGTTTTTGATGCCAAAGGGATAATAGTGCCTGACCTTAGGGATCCTGAATATAATCCCACTGTTCCATGCTTTAAAAGTGGAAAATACTAAAATTGAGGAAAAGCGAGAAATTAGTAATTTTTAAAATATCGTTAGGCACATGGGAAAGAGTGTATGTAATATATTAAAAATAAATCCAAGGTGGCATGATAGAGTGGCTAAGTACCAGATTATAAAAATGAAAGATAATATGGATTCCACAATTTACCAACCATATAAACTTGAACTAAATAAGGACAAATCATTTATTCTCTATGGGCCTTCATTTCCTCATGTAGCCTGAGGATCCTGGTGCTCACTTTCCTATAAGCTGTAGAGTGATCTTTAGACAGGGCCACCACTGTAGTCATCCATGGATGTCGTTCCCTATATATCACCAGGAGTGTCATTCTGATTATGGTGCCTCCTGGAGACTGCAGGATGCAACCTACACAATTATACAAGTTACTTTAGGGTCCACTGAGAAATAAAACAACAGGACACAGGAAATTGTAAAGTACTTGGTACTTAAGTCTACTACAGAATATCTTAGTTTTGAGAGTTATCAGAAGCCAGGAAATTAATAACTGAAAATGTTAGCTATCAATTGCTAATAATTTTTTTTGTTATTAAAAAACTAATGTTTTCTAGCACAGTGCCAAACAAAGAAAAATCTCATTTTCAGGAGAAGGATCAAAGGGACAAAAAAATAGAGGTTGGGAGGAGGTGACTTCATTTCACATCACTCAATGATATAACCTAAATAAGATAGTAGATGTCAATATAGCACTTATACCTGGCACACAGTGGAGCTTTATGGTAAATTTAAAAAATTTCCTGTCCTGATCATAAAACTTTTCCCATTTATTCTTATTTTCTGATGATTTTTATCCCTTTGGAAATTTTTTACAGTTGATCTCAGTGTAAATAATGATAATTATTTCATGCATTTAATACAAATTTTTAGTTGACAAGGTGCTCTGAGATCCATAATATTACTTAATCTTTTCCTCAATGCTGTTTGAATTGCCATATGTTATTTATGCCTGTTTTACAGGTAAGAAAACTGAGGTGGTTCAGAGAATCCATAAGTTGATACAGTGAATAACGGTTAGAAGTCCAGTTTCCTGAACTCAGTTCTAAAGCTCCTGTGCTTTTCATTAACACTGCACTAAAAGAACATACTGAAAAGCCAATATAACAGTTTTATATCAAATTCTTCCTATGGAATTTAGAAGTCTGGAAATGATGTAACTTCAAATGCCATAAAAATTTAAGTTCCATATACAAAATGGAAAAAACCTTCTATGAAACTCCTAAAATTGTTTCCTTTCCCTTCATGGCTTAAAATTTCTAAAGGAAAATAATTCCTACTTCACGGAGTTCAAAGGATAAAAGGATATTTGAAACAATGAAAGAAAACAGAAAATCTTACAATGCCAGCATCTAAGTGACCTAGAATACCTAATTTTTAAACTGTTCTGGCCCAGAAGTAAACAGCTAATAAAGGGAAGCTAGAGGGGCACCAGCAAGGACCAGGCAGAAGCCCATCCAGATGTGTGGAGAAAAATCAAGGCAAGACTTAATAAGGCAAAAATATTCCTAGCACATCAACATTTAAGAGTTTTCCCTGCAAGTAAAAAGAAAAATGCTTACTTGTATTTGAATCTATAGGAGCAAAAAAATGAAAGGAAATTCCCTATTTGTAATTTGGTATATAAACTGGAATGTCTTGGCCCAGCATACCCAAGGTTACCCCAAGTAAATAATTATAAGCTAAAATAATGTGGAATTACAGGTGGTCCCTAGTACAAAACAGGTTGGGTTCCAAATGGTCCTTGTAACATGTCTTTTTCTTGGCTTTTGAGCCTGTTTTTTTCCCATAGAAACAATGTGATATAATATAGTTATGGACCCATGTCAGGCTACTACTGCAAAATGCTTATTTAGCACTCCACAGAGTGTACTTAATATTTTGAAAGTACTGGCCTGAGTTCTGGGTCTTAGAAGTAAGAAACATAGGAAAAAAAATGAATGCAGAGAGTCAAAAAATATTTTACTTTTTATCACAGTTCTCACCATAGCTAAAATTGTGAACGAGGAAAATGTTTCTGTTCTAAGGTCCTCAGTTTACTTTGCCCCATCTTATTACAATAACCCTCTCAGATACATCTATTGTTCAAGGACAAGCCACACTATAAACATATCTACTATTTATCTCCCTTAATAATCATAACTTTACTTCTTAGCTTTCTCTAGAAGGTGTTAGGAAGAAAGCAATCTGATTGAATCAACTCATGCTAATGTGTAAATGCTGATTTGTACATTGTCTTATATACACAACACACACACATGCACCCACACAGAGAATTACATTTCTTATGTGTTAGTTAGATGCTATTTTATGAGCCAGAGAGAAAGCAAAAAGGACAAGATTTCTGCTCCCATAAAGCCTAAATTTCAGTAGGGAGAATTATATGATAGCATCATTCAAAAATAAATAAACCCCCAAATCCAGAAAGTAATAAATACTCTACAAAAATTAGAGTGAAATCATACAGAACTAGTTGACCACTTCACATTCGGTGGTTAGAAAAGGCCTCTGAAGATATTTCAGATGAGATACAATTGAAGACAAAGAGCCAATTTTGTGTAAATCAAGGTTAAAAACATTTTAGACAACGAGTGCAACTCTAAGAAAGCAATGAACTTGGTGTGTGGAGGACAGAAGGCTGGTGGGTCCAAAGAACAGTTGGCAAGGAGAAAAACTGAATGGAAAGATGGGTGGGGGCCAAATCACACAGGTCTCTGTAGGTCACCGTGATGGGTTGTGACTTGATCCTAAGTGAGACAGGAGGCCATTGGAACATTGTAAGCAGTAGTCTGGCGTGATTCACATCTTAAAATTATCTCTCTCAGAAGCTGAGGACAGATAGGAGGCTCCTGCAGGGGTGCTGGTGGGAGAGAACAGCTACATAGACAGGATGGCCGTGGTGAAAGCAGAGCAAAGTGGGCCCCATCAAGACATACTTTACAGGAAAGGTCTGCAGGAAATGGGCTCACTGTGGGGAGCAGGAAAGTGGAATCAAGGACACCTGGGAGGATGATGATGATACTGTATTCCTGAGAAAGGCAAGAGCTGAGAAGAATAGGTTGAAGGCCATTGGGCAGTAGGAATGACAGTTTTGGTTTGGATATGGTAATTTTGACCTGTGAATTATTCATCCAGCATGAATATAGGGAAGGAAGTTGGTATATGAATCCAGCACCTGGGGGAAGTCGAGGCTGGAGATATACACTTGGCATTTAAGCTATGGACACTAGTGTTCAGGGAGTGAGCATGGACCAAGAAGAGAAGAGGGCTGCAGACCAGGCTGTGGCTCCCACCAACAAATAAAGGTAGAAAGAGACTGTTCAGGAAGCCTCTTCTTCCAGACAGGTAGGTTTGTGGAATGGCGATTCAGGAAAAGCAGGTCCTTCTACTGACAGGTGTGTGTCTTCAGCTCTCAGGCACACCTATGTTGAGGGTGAGTGAGATTAAAGGTAGAAAGAGACTGTTCAGGAAGCCTCTTCTTCCAGACAGGTAGGTTTGTGTAATGGTGATTCAGGAAAAGCAGGCCCTTCTACTGACAGGTGTGTGTCTTCAGCTCTCAGGCACACCTATGTTGAGGGTGAGTGAGACATTATGAGTCCTCCTCTGCCAGTAGATTATGATGAGCATCTGATAGCAGTTGGTATGAGGAAGAAGCTCTGTCTCACCCAAAAAGTCATCAGCTTTTTTGTATAGATTTTGAACAATATGGTAGAAAATACTTTTAACAAGATAGGTGGCTTTTTAATTCTGCCCTGAGGAAGGAGGACTAGCATGGGAGTTTTCAATGCCAATCTGGCCAGTACAATCTAAGAATCTATGAGTCTCACCTAGAAAGAGGCAGCGGGATATAAGAAAAGAGGCAGCAGCCCTTCTACTTGAACAAAAGTGCCAAGACGTCAGCCTAGAGAGAAAGCTGGGCCCTGGGACCAATGCTGATTAATGGTAGGCTGTAAGTGGAGATAATTAGTTTACTTTATTCTTCTTCTGCCTGTAGCAACTTGGCTTTGTCATCTGGAAACACAACATCATTTTTTTTTTTTTTTAGGAGTCAGGGGATATAATAAATCAGCAGGGTTGATGAATAAAATCAGAAATATTACGCTCATCTTGTTCCATTTCCACAGCTCTTTTGGGGAAAAATGTGTGTTTATATACATACAATTGTCTGAGATTACCTGTGAGTGTATTGTTTGGATAGCATGCTGCACAGTTAATATTGAAGCAAATTATAGGAATTTTCCCAAAGAAATCTGTATTCCGATGGGAAGCATTCGTGGCAGTGTAGGGAAACCATTTCCACAACTAATGATTCTGTTGTATTCTCCCCAAACAGGTTTTCTTACCTCTTAATGTCTCTGCCTAAGTTCTGAGTTGATTTTAAGTGGCAGAAAGAGCAACTCCTCTAAACACTGAGGTTTGCTCTAATCCACATTTCATGTTATAGAAAAATGATTTCATTTTAATCATAGGGCTGTCACCCTTTTCAAAAGAGTTTATTAAAACAAGAGATACACAGAGGCAGTTTGGAAGATTAGCAGAGAGAAAAAAGAGCCAGTTTGGGGGTATTGGAGATGAGGCACTGGAGAATAAAAAGTATTTTCAGGAACAGGGATTTGATGCAGAAAAAGCATTTTTTATCTTCTTGAAAACAAGAGATGCATTTGGTAGGATGAACTGCTGCCTTTCTAGAAAGGCAGACTGATTTTGGACAACTGTCATGAGAGACCTAATTTTGCCTTTATTATCATAATTTGCACATATGCTCCTCAGGGTTTAAACCCACTGCCAACAGTGTGTGCTAACTTCAAAACCAACTGATGCAGTGACTTAAGCCTTAGGGAAAGGAGACCCCAAAACCTATTTTCTTATAATAACCTCAGACAGAAGCAATGAACAACAATGATGTTTAGTTCCTCTGGTTGTCTATATGTTCCCTAAACAAAACAACTTGAGATGAATATTTAAAACTTTTCTTCTTACTTGGTAAATTTCTGGTAATTTTTGGAAAAAATGTGGAACCGTTGGCACGTAGCCGGGGTTGAGAGAGGAGCTGATCCTCAGAAGAGTCCTCAACAGTCATCTGGAAGACTCTGAACAGCACTGCTCACTGGGGTACTCTCTAAATCCCCTGGTTCATCCATCACTCAGTTGGACACCAGAACCATGTGAGGCCTCTAAATCAAGACCCCCGAATGGTAAGTCAGTTGGATAACTTCATGTGTTATGGCTGACCAACACAAATCTACACTTTGTAAATCTTACCCAAGGGTATTCCAGGTAACCGTGGATGGAGTGTTCAGATTTATATGGGTCAGATCATCCTAAATTATTCAATATAAATAATAATCATAAGAGCTGCTATTTTATTGGATTCCTTCTATGTCTCAGATGCTTTACTAGATGCATAATTTATAGGTATTTTTCTCCAGTCTTTACCACGATTCTCCATGTTAAGTATGGTTATCCCTCTTTTACAAAGGGACAAAGAGGCTCAGAAAGGTTAAGTAACTTGTCCACAGTCACTGCCATGACAAACATGTGCATGAAGAAGAGCAACTGGTGAATTCCAGTGAAAAGAAATACATGATTTCAACTGTACTTGTTTTCAGACTCAAACCAAAAGCCAGGACTGCCAACTACAGCAAGTGTTAGTAGAAATCATAGTGTTTATATCAAGACTGTGGTAAATGGGGAACGTGGACAGTGAATGGCACCATCTGCAGGGCTATATTTGTTCACGTCTTGCCTTTTTCCAAGGCCACTGTAATGCTTGTCCTGGGTCTGCTACTTGGTAGAGAATGTGAGTCTTGTTGCTTAATGTCAGGGATGTGCATCTGTCAGGATGCCACCTAGTGCTAGGCAGTCGGTCTGGAATTTCAGTTCCAATAAACTCTGATGTGCACCAGAGTCTCCTGAGCTTAAAACACACACCTCTGAGCCTTACCCCTAGATCTTCCATAGGTTGGTGTTGGGTCTCATACATTTGCATTTTTGACAAGCTCCAGATAATTCTGATGGCCACCAAAGTTTGAAAATTACTGTTGTCAATGTTACGTTTGGGAGAAATCTGAGTAAACACAGTGAACTACAATTGTAGCTTGGAAGAAAAATTCAACTTGTAAGGAATGCATGAAAGAATGTTCACAAAATGTATATTTGGCCTGCTTTTTGTCAGGATTACGTTTTTCCTGTCCTGATCAATGTCTATTTTCTATTTACTCCCATTATTATTTGGGTCAAAAGGATATTTCATCAGGTCTCCAGTAAATGTGTTATCTCAGTTACAAAGTTTCATAGAAATCATTCAAACCTTACTAAGTATATAAAAGACAGAAATTTTGTTTTTGAAGATTATTCTGTATGTCTGTTTTGTTTTGTGTTTTGAAAGTGCTCATTATAATGAGCAGAAGTTCATCTGAAAACT
Source organism: Galeopterus variegatus (assembly GCF_000696425.1). Taxonomy (NCBI): domain Eukaryota; kingdom Metazoa; phylum Chordata; class Mammalia; order Dermoptera; family Cynocephalidae; genus Galeopterus; species Galeopterus variegatus. The sequence continues at coordinate 500,992 of NW_007726658.1, forward strand.
ATGCATCAAACCAATCTGCTCTGTCCATGCAGGTCGTGGAGACCCTGTGGGAATTCTTTCCTGCCATTATAATGATACAGACCACCTCTCTAATCTTGAGAAGTGTCATGATAATGTTCTGGCAGTGACATTCTTTACATCTCTTGGCCGTCATCCTTCATAGGCCTGGTTCCTTATCACAGTCCTTGAAACTGTAGGAAAGAAAGGGTCAAGAAAGCAAACGAACTTCTGCTTTCTGGGGAAATTATATAGGAATGTAGTCTCTACCTGGCACTGAAGTTCCAAGTGCGACGAACACGACTGCAGTCACGGAATCTTTCAGGCCAATGGTGCAGCCAAAGTGGGAAGCCAGGTCTCCGATGAAAGCTGTCAGTAGGCCAATCATCAGGATGGAGACAATAAAACACGCCCAGCCATTCCAGTATTCTGTAGGGGGGACGAAGGCAAAGAGGACTTTCCAGAACACAGTCAGAAAGTGCATCACGTAATCGAAACAGGAGGGCAGCTTCTCTTCCCCACATTCGTCGTCGTCATCATCTTCCCCTAGAAGAAAGGAATGAAGCACACTGTATCACAAGCCATACTACCAGGTCTTCCTTTGTCCCGATCTCTCCTTCCCAGGCCCATCATCCCTCCACTCTGAGTGACAGGAGACCATCAGAGGTAGGGGAAGCTTAGGATTTTCCAAAAGTCAATCATGATTAGCCAATTAATTATCAAGGTACTGAAATGCCTCCTCACTGTGGCTCATCGGTCAATGGCAAAACTTAAGCCCCATCCAGTTCTGCTTACATGCAATTAACATGCTGTTTTTACTCTCTTATCTCCTTCAGTGAAATTTGTCACCTCAGAGAAACGCAAAAAATTTCTTCCAAAAAATCGAAAAGCCCTGTGCCGGGCTGAGAAAGAAGTCTTTTGTGAAGAAAGATAACTGTGGAGTTCTACCAGGGTTCTTTGCTTTCAGCTCGAAGTTCAGCTCTGGAGGTCAATGGTTATAATAATCACTTACAGGACACTGTTCAAACAAGTCCCTTAATCATGGCTCTGGGCCTTGCATATTTCCCCGGCACAGGGCAAACGTGCATGCTCTTCATGAGATGCTCCAGGGTGAGGCCATCTGGTGCAGATCATGACTGGGAAAACCCCCTGAACACACAGGAGCTTTGAAGGAAAGGTGCTCTTCACAAAACATGAAAAGAGAAATGACTGGATTTGTCACCTATTGTCTTACAGGAAGAGAGAAGAGGCAAAGTCCTGCTCTCCATGAGCACATGGTCAGAATTATTGTGCAAATAGACTTTGGGGACTTTTGGAGAAAGTAGCCTTGTCTTGGAGTCTTTGGAAAGTCTCCAAGAAACTGTTGGGGAAAGCCCTAGAAGATAAGTGAAATCATCTTTGGAGGCTACCTAGGTGGGGAAGTGGAGTCACGTCGGCTGACTGAAACACGTATGAGTGAAAACACTGTTGACAGTGTCCTCCAGTGTTCATGCTGTATGGTTATTATGTGTTTCTAATGTCAGCCTTGCCTGAAAGCAGAAGACACTTTTTGTCAGTCTGGTATTTTCCTTTCTGCTGGCCTGTAGAGGGACAGAATGCAAGACCTTGGTGCTATCAGCACCAGGCTCTAACCAACCGACCTAACCAGCCAGTCTAGAAGATGCTTTCCAATTAAAGCACCTGTTATTAGATTCGTTGTCTCTCCCCTAAATTCATATGTTGAAATTCTAACCCCGAGTACCTCAGAATGTGACCTTATTTGGAGACAGGGTTTTTAAAGAGGTAATTAAGTTAAAGTGAGGCCATTAGGGTGGGCCGTAATCCAATCTAACTGGATAAGAAGAGGAAATTGAGACACACGGAGAGACACCAGGGATGTGTGTGCCAGAGGAAAGACCATGTGAGGACCCAGTGACAGTACCTCAGAATGTGACCTTATTTGGAGACAGGGTTTTTAAAGAGGTAATTAAGTTAAAGTGAGGCCATTAGGGTGGGCCCTAATCCAATCTAACTGGATAAGAAGAGGAAATTGGGACACACGGAGAGACACCAGGGATGTGTGTGCCAGAGGAAAGACCATGTGAGGACCCAGTGAGAAGACAGACATTTTCAAGCCAAGGAGAGATGACTCAGTAGACACAAAACCTGCCAACACCTTGATCTTGAACTTCCAGCCTCCAGACTGAGAGAACATAAATTTCTGTTGGTTCAGCCACCCAGCCTGGGGTATGTCGTTGTGGCAGCCCTAGCAGGTGCAGACAGCTGTCCTTCGGAAGCCACCTATTTTATGGCATTTAAATATTGGCACAGCTGCTCACTGTTTCTATTCCCTGATCTTTTTCTGTTTCCTCAGACCTTTCTTCTTTTTCCCTTCTTTTATTTTTTTTCCCACTTCTCTTTTATCCTACACGTTAACTGTCGGTAGAACTCAATGAGACGGTGGCAATTTTTAGGGCTTATTTGACAGAGGGAGGAAGAAGAGAACCATGTTAAGTCTTTCCCTGTCTCCTCCCCCCCCCATTCCAAAAGGAAATGCATGAACCCAGGAAAGCTCAGAAAATGCACCAGACTTTCTGGTTATATTTATTTTGTCTCTCCTCCTTTTTAATTTCTGTATTGATGGACATTTTATAATTTCACAGAGCATATGATTAAAACAGTTTGGAAAACACTGAATTTTAATCCATCATTCATACAAACACAGACTATTCTGCCTCTGACTCTACAAAATTACTTAATTTGGGGTGTCTAAGTCTCATATTTTGAAGGTGATCAAGAAAACGAATAATAAAGCTTCTCAGAAGCAGTGATGCTTATAAATCAAGAGTAGATGTTGTATTTGTCTTCAAAATGGAAATAATAACACCTTTCCCATGAGGATGTGTAGAGGGGTAATTAGATTATCTCTGAAAAGTGTTTAAGGATATTTGAAGGTAATGATTACCGTGGTGGTGCTGGGCCCTAAGGTTACACTCTAGTTTTTAAAAACAAAATTTAATCTTGCCCTCTGAAATTAAGTTCACGATCTGTTAATGCAAAATAAGTGTGTGTGTGTGTGTGTGTGTGTGTGTCTGTGAATGTGTCTGTGTGTGTGAAAGAGAGCAGCAAAGAAGGACAGAGATTTTCTTTTGTAGGCTTCCGGCATTACAAGGAATCTTAAATGTTTTAATGGTTAAGTCTGGAATGGGAGCCCCATCTGTTTTATAGCATCTGGAAGTAGAAGTGGGGATCCTTTCCCCTGGGATCTCACCACTTTCTATAAATTTTAATCTCCAACTTAGATGTCATTTAAATATTAAAAGTGACCACTGACTGCCATGCATGATGCACAATTACCCCGTCTTGGGGAAGGACAAAGAAATAAAATGTTCATCCATCACCATCTGTACTATACTTAAAAGTGTGTTCCTTCAAACGGCAGTGGAACATTAAATACAAAACAAAACAAAACACCCTGGGAGCATCTTTTATGTGACAACAGAGATGATAGTAACCTGCTGGTTCTGTTGGTTGTTTATGTTTGCCAGCTCAGGGTTACTGGAGGCTAGGTAATTCTTTCAAGTCCCCCCTCTGTGTTAGCAAAGAAACATACAGGTTGGTGGGTTTGCTTTTATAGGATCCCAAGTAAATTCCTCTTATCTCAGAATCCTTCTTTTCAGCTTTATGGATTCCACTAATGGAAAGATAACAAACAAGCTGTATTCGATTAATCCCTCCCATAGCCTTTTAAATGGCTTCCTTGATACACATTGGACTTTCTAAATATAACTACAACAAGAGCCAAATCACTAAATGTGCAGATAGTGGAGAGGGAATCACTCCAGCTACTGATGAAAAAGTGCTTGCACTGCCCCAGCTCTGAAGCATGAGAGCAAGGGCATCGTCAGCCCAAGCAACCGGGAAAGGCACCTCTCGCGTGGCACCTGCAGATAACATACCTTCCAAAGCAGACAGATGTTTGTTTATATCCCTCCCTAAGTGCTCAGGGTTTGGCCTCAGAAGGCTGTTGGGGTGTAATGGACACTTGGGTCAGAAGACTTAGTCTCTAGATCGATCCCTTTTGGGAGCAAGATGCTTAAACTTCCTGAGCCTCAGTTCCTCATCTCTCAAATGAGTTTTCTAACTCCCACATTACAGAGCTGCTGTGAAGACCAGAAGAGGAAATATCCAAGTCTCTTGTAAAACCACAAACCCCTTCACAGATAGATGTGCCATATCCATTACTGTTACTTGTCAGAAGGAAGGCAGTGAATCAGCACCACCTGAGTATCCTGGTTTCGCTGAATCTGTATTCTATTGGAATGAGCCATAATCAGTACAGTTTCCCCAAGCTGTTTGATTTTAAGAAGAGAAGGAACAGAGGGAGGGAACATGCTGGAGTGTCTGCTAAGTAACAAACACTGAGGTAAATTCTTCCACAGAACTGGTCTTATTTCATCCTTACAACAAAACTGCAAGGTAGGCATTATTAATCCCATTGTGCGTACAAAGAACCTGAAGTTCAGAGGATTTACTTGACTTTCTGAAATAACCACAGTTGGTGAGCTGCTGAGGCGAGATTTGATCTAACAGCCCAGAGAGCATTTTGCTACACATGCCTTACTGAAGCAGTCAAGGAGTTTAGCGTCTATCACATATTGATTCACAGTTTGAATCTGAGAATTCTTCTAATGCCTACTGCTACATAGATACAATCTTAGGAATGTAAAACATTGTTGTACCATCAGTAATATTTGTATTCTAATATTCTCTAGATGTGATTATTATTTTTTTTTTGGCAGGGTCAGCATATGCTTTTTCTCGCGTCCTTGGGGACCAAGTAAACCCAGGAAACAGGACAATCAAGTAAAGAAAGGGCATCATGGTTGTGACCATTTTGGAATCTACGTCAGAGAGTGACAGACAAGTTCTTTTTCCATTTCTAGTTGCCAAAGGTCAATCATCCAGTTCTAAATTGAACATCCTGGTTTGCGTCCACTCTAGAAATTGAGAAACTGGCCTAAGTCACCACAAGTCTGTAATGTAAAGCAGATGGAAAATATATGTTGCTGTTATTCTGAGGAAGTGTCTGACTTCCAGGTGTTCCTTCTGGGTGTTTGATAGGATTTCTCCTCCATAACTACCACTTTGTTGTTGTTTGGTTGGTTGGTTGGTTTTTTTTTTTTTGGAAACGTGATGTACAGTAATTACAAATCAAGTTCTACCCTCCTTTTATATATTTCTATTTCTCTTTGCTTTCAGAGGTTCTGATGGAGTCATAAAATGTAAAAGATGAACAAAACCTTAGCAATCTACTAATTCACTGTTTAAGGAAAAAAATTGAGAGTCTATCACATATTGATTCACAGTTTGAATCTGAGAATTCTTCTAATGCCTACTGCTACATAGATACAATCTTAGGAATGTAAAACATTGTTGTACCATCAGTAATATTTGTATTCTAATATTCTCTAGATGTGATTATTATTTTTTTTTTGGCAGGGTCAGCATATGCTTTTTCTCGCGTCCTTGGGGACCAAGTAAACCCAGGAAACAGGACAATCAAGTAAAGAAAGGGCATCATGGTTGTGACCATTTTGGAATCTACGTCAGAGAGTGACAGACAAGTTCTTTTTCCATTTCTAGTTGCCAAAGGTCAATCATCCAGTTCTAAATTGAACATCCTGGTTTGCGTCCACTCTAGAAATTGAGAAACTGGCCTAAGTCACCACAAGTCTGTAATGTAAAGCAGATGGAAAATATATGTTGCTGTTATTCTGAGGAAGTGTCTGACTTCCAGGTGTTCCTTCTGGGTGTTTGATAGGATTTCTCCTCCATAACTACCACTTTGTTGTTGTTTGGTTGGTTGGTTGGTTTTTTTTTTTTTGGAAACGTGATGTACAGTAATTACAAATCAAGTTCTACCCTCCTTTTATATATTTCTACTTCTCTTTGCTTTCAGAGGTTCTGATGGAGTCATAAAATGTAAAAGATGAACAAAACCTTAGCAATCTACTAATTCACTGTTTAAGGAAAAAAATTGAGAACTGTGATTCAATTGATGAAGTTTTGTTCCTTTACTTGCTTGTATCGGTGTATGTAGTGTGCGTGTTTAACACAGAAGGATTTGAGATAAACACAGTGACTTGTTCTGTCTTGCTCACACAGTGATCTAAAACTTCTCTGCTTGCTCTTTCCCCTTTTTGTGTTCTTGTATCTTATTTCTAGTGAGGAAACATTTATCAAATCCTCTCACCCTTAATGGTTTCTATATGCCACTAAATTCAGTAGCCCAAAGATTTATTCCCAGACAAGAATTTACCTCTTGTTCTAGATTTTGGAGAAGTACAATAAATATTTCCCTACTACCTAATTGGAGGGAAGTGCTTACATAATCACTGATGCAAATAGATAATGTCAACGATTTTTCTTCTAAGTATATTGAAAGATATTTCCTTATCAGAGATATTTCAAAACACAATTGGCTCAAGTTTCTCGATCTGTGAGTTGCCAAAGCACAGAAAAACAAAACAAAACAAAACTGCAGGCATTTGCTTTTATCAACTGAAATATGGATATTAGAAAATATCTGAACTTAAAGCTTTAGGAGGGCTTTGGAGCTTGCTGGGTTCAACCCCCTGTTTAATGTGAATTCTTTTAAAATTTCTCTGCCAAATGATCACCCGTGCCACACCTGAGAGTCTCAGCTATTAGGAAACTCATGTTCTTACAATCCAGGTTTTAGAGGCTCTGGCTGTCAGCTCAGGTTGACACTCATTTGCTGGTCTCATTCCTTAGGCCATGTGGAGTAAGTCCAATGCTTCTGCACATGACCTACCTTTGGGCATTTGAAGCTGGCTACTTTCCTATCACCCTCAGTCCTCCCTCCAAGTTCCTTTGTCAGGCTGGCCATGCTCCCCTGAGCACCCTCTAAGTTAGTTACATCATTGTCTTTCAAAACGCAGTGACTTGAGCTGAATATAACTCCAAAAAGCACTTAACTCACCTGCAGAGGGGAGGTCTTCTACCTTTCTCATTGAACAAATTTGCTTTCTTTAATGTACACATTAGGCTTCTGGTGGCCACGTCACACATTGTCATTTGCTCAGCTTACTTATACCTGCACATCATCAACAACTCACCACACTGTTTCAGTGCCATTTTTAGGTCATGGCTTCCATTTCCCACACTACTATAACTGATTTTTTGGGACATAAACATACAACCTTTCTCATCTATCCCTATTAGACTCTTTAAAGATCTGTGAGTTGCCAAAGCACAGAAAAACAAAACAAAACAAAACTGCAGGCATTTGCTTTTATCAACTGAAATATGGATATTAGAAAGTATCTGAACTTAAAGCTTTAGGAGGGCTTTGGAGCTTGCTGGGTTCAACCCCCTGTTTAATGTGAATTCTTTTAAAATTTCTCTGCCAAATGATCACCCGTGCCACACCTGAGAGTCTCAGCTATTAGGAAACTCATGTTNTCTCTGCCAAATGATCACCCGTGCCACACCTGAGAGTCTCAGCTATTAGGAAACTCATGTTCTTACAATCCAGGTTTTAGAGGCTCTGGCTGTCAGCTCAGGTTGACACTCATTTGCTGGTCTCATTCCTTAGGCCATGTGGAGTAAGTCCAATGCTTCTGCACATGACCTACCTTTGGGCATTTGAAGCTGGCTACTTTCCTATCACCCTCAGTCCTCCCTCCAAGTTCCTTTGTCAGGCTGGCCATGCTCCCCTGAGCACCCTCTAAGTTAGTTACATCATTGTCTTTCAAAACGCAGTGACTTGAGCTGAATATAACTCCAAAAAGCACTTAACTCACCTGCAGAGGGGAGGTCTTCTACCTTTCTCATTGAACAAATTTGCTTTCTTTAATGTACACATTAGGCTTCTGGTGGCCACGTCACACATTGTCATTTGCTCAGCTTACTTATACCTGCACATCATCAACAACTCACCACACTGTTTCAGTGCCATTTTTAGGTCATGGCTTCCATTTCCCACACTACTATAACTGATTTTTTGGGACATAAACATACAACCTTTCTCATCTATCCCTATTAGACTCTTTAAGAGAAGGGATTACCGAGTGCCTTTCTTTTCAATCTGTGTAAAAAAATAAAAACCTGTACTATGACATCATACCACCTTTTTCTAAGAACTCCTCTTCTTGGAGCTTTCTTTAAAATGTATTTGAATTATGAAGAAAGTTCCTTGGTGTGTTCAGTTGTCCTTGGGAAGGGTCTGAGCCCTGCAGTTGGTCTCTGTCTTACTGCCCTAGCCACACCCAGCCAAAGGCCTGAGAGAAAGCTTAGTCTTATACTGAGAGGTCTTTCCTCACCACCTAATGGAGATCAGAATTTGTGTGGAGACCCCATGCCTAGAATCTACTGTCCCTGGGCACCCACATGTATAGTAATATGTAGTTGCTCCTAGAGACCACGCTGGTCACT
>NW_007726658.1:511343-512808 GCF_000696425.1 Galeopterus variegatus
CCTTCCACCACCTCACTACAATTATTTGACCCATTTTTCCCACAGACGAAAAAAATCTCTGTGGTTTGTAGAGCAAAAATTCATTCTGATAAAATCTAAGCTTATTTGCATTGTTTCATGAAAAGTGGAATTGGGAAAGAACTATCCTCCTTAAATTAACTGTTTGTATATGGTGTAATATAAAAAACAGTGAATTGCTCTTTCAGAGAATGAATGGCTGGCTCCACTTTATTTTTCCTGAAGAGTCTGATTTTTCTTAAATCTTTGGGCAAATCTTCTATTAGTTGTTTATACTGGTCCTTTCGGGAAGTGGGATTCTCCTCATTTTCGTGGCAAACACCTCTCTCTCTGGGTAGCAAAGAGGAAGGACTCTAGCCCTTCAGCAATGACAGGAACCCTCCCCTGTGACTGTTTTCCCGATCTCAAGATCACCTGAATGGACTGTGTCCTGATCACGGGGTTTTGAAGTTGATTTTGTGGTAAGGTGGGGACATGTGCTGANCTGGGAGGTATTAGCTTATTAGTGGGTGTCTCTTCCTTCCCTCACTGCTCATGTGCACTTTCTTTAGAGGGTAGTTGGCTAAGACGGGTGTTGACAATCTTGTTTGTCTGTCTGCCGTGGCTTTTTAGACTTTCATAAATAATAATGCTGCATCATGCTGTTGTGATGTTTGTCTTCAGTGTAAACCATCTGAAAGTATCTCTTTTCTTTTTTTTTTCCTTTTTGTCTTTTTTCGTGACCGGCAACGGATCGCAACCCTCAGTGTTGCGCCCGGACCGGACCGGGAATGACTATGGGATCACAACCCTCGGTGTTGCTCCCGCACCTCGCTCAGCCAGTGAGCGGCCGGTCNCTACCCTTTATTAATTATGGGACTGAAGGAGTTCCAGGCTCTTGCAACAGAGAAACATGTTCCCTGCAGCCTTGAATACCTAAGAAATAAACTTTTGACAAATAGAACTGATACTCAGCAAGTATAGATGCCTCCTGCTAGTTTAGATGGTTTAGTTACAGTGGGTAGTATGTGGGCACACCAGGCTCTAAGACTAGCCTGAGAGCTCTGATAACACTCAGTAAATAGCAGCAGCTGTTTCTAAATTAGCCTCCTGGAGTGTGAGAAGCTGAGCCTTGGAGGAACCGTTTGGGCAGTGACAACCCTGAAATTTTCAACAAACATATCAATGCTATGTACTAGGAAAATGCTAAAATTTATTTGAAGGGTAAATGTTTACCAAAGGCTGCCCCACATGCAGAGGAGCATAAAGACTGTCCAGCGTCACGCTCATCCTACTATTCTTCATCGTCCCAGAAACCTGGTCAAGTAGGCATTATTTTCTCTGCCTTAGAGATGAAGGATCTGAGGCTCAGAGAATTTAGGTGACTTGCTTATTAAATCTAAAACCCCTTCCACCACCTCACTACAATTATTTGACCCATTTTTCCCACAGACGAAAAAAATCTCTG